>NC_081557.1:266302271-266339808 GCF_022355385.1 Mustela nigripes | reverse complement strand
GGTGGGCGGGGAGGCTCCCGCGCCGGCCGCGCGTCCGGGCCGGCGTCTGGGCGAGGAGCTGCCGCGACCCTCCGGACGCGTAAACCCGCCACCGGCCGCGTCCCCGCCAGCGGCTTCTCGCCGGTTCGCGTCCCGGAGCGTCCCGGAGGGGCCTCCGCTCGCCGTCCGGGCGTGGGCGGCGGGAGCCCGGGGCCGCAGCGGCTTCCCGTAACCCACTTCGGAAGCGGCGGGCGCCGGTGCCGGGAAGCGCGTCTGCGGCGCGGGAAGCGCGGAGGCGCCGTTTTCCGAAGCCCGAGCGCGGCGGCGGCGGCCGGACGCCCGGAGCAGGTGCGTGTGCGCGCCGGGGAGCCCGAGGGCCCGGCCGCGGGGGCGCGGGGCCGTCCTGACGCCCGCTCCGCGCCCAGACCGCGCGGAGGAAGGACGCCGCGACCCGGCCGACGGCCAGAGCGCCCGGATTGCCCCCCGCCCTTGGAACGGGGACTCGCCCGCGTCCGGAGGAGGCGGCGGCGGCGGCTCGGTGCCACCTCGGTGCCACCTGGTGACTGCGGGCGTCTCGAGGGCGGCCGGGAGCGCAGACCGGGGGTGCCGGCGGCCGGTTCTCAGCTTCCCCCTGCTCCCCTCCGGGACCCCGGCCGCAGGAGCACAGGCCCGCTGCGGCCGGGGAGAAGCCAGACCCTGACGTTGCTCTCGGAGGCGGCATTGCCTTCCCTTTCCCAGCGCAGACCACACGCGTGGCGCCTCCTGTGCGGGAGTCGGGCGCGCCCTGTCCCTGGGCTGCGGCTCCGTCCTACAGGCCGACTCTGCTCGGAGCTTAGTAGTCAACACTTTCACTCCCGCTGATAGCCGCCCGCTCCAGACACCATGCTTTTCGAAAGGACTGCAAGTGGTAGCGACCTCACCATCAGAAGAAACACTTTGATGGCCATCCCAGCTAAACTGGTAGGGGAGGGGTGCAGTTGGCAGGGAGGTTCCCTGGATATACAGCACCTCGGGCTCCCATGTCACAGCAGGGCTGTCCTTGTGTCGTTACAATCACACTCTTGGCTGTGTTCCTGCCCGCTCTCCTTGCTACCTCTTGTGTTTCCCTTCCGTGGCCTAGCTCTACTGCGCTGTGCCTACCCTGCTCCCAAGTACATTTATATAAAACTTCAGTAGAATGTAAAATAAGAACCGCTTCTTTGGGGATACCTGAGATGTATCAGTGCAATTTTAACGTGCATTACATGTATTAACTTGGTACAGAAATGATGAGCTCTGAGATCGAGCTTGTATGGTATGATGCCTTCAAATCTCCACCCAGCAATGCGGCTGATGTTATGATCTTAGAAACTTCAGGGAACAGAAAAGCAGCTCGTCTGGTTTGGGAAGCAGGTGAGCAGTTCCCAAGGTAAAATAGCAAATTACGTCCCAGTATGTTGAACCAATGCTGAATCTGTACGCTTGCACAACATTCACAGAACACCAGCAAAACTGTGTTCAATGCACAACATTCACAGAACACCAGCAAAACTGTGTTCAAGTTACTATAGAGGGACAGAGAAAGACTTAAAGCCACATTCATTTCAGTGAATGAATTTCATTGTAATTTCATTGCGTTTCAATCCTTTACCAAAATCTACATCTTGTTTTACCCAGTCTTCTGCCAGCTGTAGTAGACTATTTATTGAACATGTGTAAAACAGTATATGAACTGATCTACAGTAAGAACTCACACAGTATGGTAAGAATCATGGAATTTCAGGACTGGAAGGGGAGGTAATCAAATGCAGCATCCCAAAGAACAAAAGGAACATTTATTGAGCACCTAGTATGTCTCAGGCCTTATGCTTAGCACTGTATAAATGTTACCTGTGTTTCCTCTAACAAGCGAAGTGAATGTTCTAACTCCCAACTCTCACTCCAGCCACCCCGAACCACCTCCGTTTCTTGCCATCCTGTTTCAGGCCCCAGTGCTGACTCCAGTTAGAATGTCCTGTTCTTGCTCACAGCCACCTGGTTTGATGGGTGGCTCTGTGGACCTCCAGGGCCACCTCCCCAGGGAAGCTTTCCTGACCTCTGCCATTGACTAGTCCTGGGTAGAATGAATTCTTTTGTACCTCATCCTATTTTTGGAGACTCCCAGAAACACACCTATCAGAGGGCTTCCTTACATGCTTGTCTCCCTTTACTGCATTCTAAGAGGTTTAAGGGAAGGGGCCATATCACATTGTTTTCTCAAAATCTAGTCCCAAGCAATGTACATGACATCTAGTGAGTATTCAATAAACGAATGAATAACTTAGCCTGAAATGTAGAAAGTGGTGGGGTTAGAGGCTTGAGACCAGGCTCAGATCTCGGGTGTGTCTGAAAACCCAAGCTTCTGAGTTTTGGTCATCTCTAAAAATAGAAAGAGTTGGTTTTTCTGTGTGTGTGTGGGTGGGTGGGTGGTGGTGGTGGTTTTCTTTTGCTTTTGGAGTGGGGCCCGGGAAGGGATATGAACTATGATTATTAAATAATATACAATCAATACCAGTGACTGTGCTGGACACAGAGAAATGTCAGTTCCTCTTCTGTCATCTTGCTCAGAAGTGTAGCAAGTGTAGAAGTATAGCAAGTGTAGAAGTGTAGTGACAGGGCTAGGATCCGAACTCCCCTGTCACCGTTTCACCACAGGCACTGCACACATACAAGCTAGATTCTAATTTGGGGTCAGTTTCAGGCTTCTTCGCATTTATTCGTCGCTTTACTTTTTTGCTTTGGCTGACGTCAACCTGCGGTGGTGGTAGAGGGTAACATAAGCAGAGCGGGGATGCAAAAGAGCCTTCTCCTGGCTGAAAGCGTCAGGAGGGTAGGAAAGGTGCCTTCTTCATCTACACATGCCGGCCCCCTAGCAAGTGCTTAACAAACGCTGGTGGAACCGTGTACCTGGGTCCTCTTAAACCTGACGGTTTCTTGGATCTTTGTGAACAGTCTCAAAGGGAGTAATGCAGGGAGTGAAAAAAGCAAATTAACAAAAGAGGAAATAGGAAACTGCTCAGTGCTCAGAGCTACAAGAACGGAGTGGAAAGGGGCGCCTGGGTGGCTCAGTGGGTTAAAGCCTCTGCCTTCGGCTCAGGTCATGATCTCAGTCAGGGTCCTGGGATCGAGCCCCGCATCGGGCTCTCTGCTCAGCAGGGAGCCTGCTTCCTCCTCTCTCTCTCTCTGCCTGCCTCTCTGCCTACTTGTGGTCCCTGTCAAGTAAATAAATAAAATCTTTAAAAGAAAAAAAGGAGTGGAAAACCTAAGCGGGTAAACTGAGGACAGCACCAGCAAAAGAAGGCCCAAGGTAACAGCATCTAGACAAAGACAGGGGAGAGGGGAGAACTGTAAAACCGGAAGCAGATCTGAAAGCAAAGCCTGAGACTGTAACGGAAGCCGGGCCCCCACCACTCAGAACACGCAAATCTGCTCTAAGAGGCGTGTTTATTTTCTACTGGCTCATCTCTCTCACCCTTTTCCTTTTGTGCTTGCTGTTTCCCTGACCCCTACACTGTCTTTGCCTGCCCCCCCATCTGCATTAGGCATACGCTGTTTCCCAACTCCACTCCCCTCCTCCGAGAAGTTCTTTCCCAACTTCCCCACTTCAGAATAACCCAGCCTTTCTCTAAACCACTGCGGCATTTTTGTCTGCATGCGAAGTCTAACACACTGTGTGGCTTAGCCGGCCAGTTATCTGTACGTCTCAACTGTCAAAGGACATTCGCAGTGTATGTCTTCTTATTTTAAAGTAATTCCTTTGCAGACAGGGTCCAATTAGCCACATTACGGGTGCTAAACACTTACTGAATTAGACGGTCAAATACTTAAATAATCAATGCCACTTTGAATAGGCATTTTAGAATGCGTCTTTTTAAAATTGCATTTTGGAGTTCCAGAAAGGAATTAAAGACAGATGCGTTGAGAGGAGAGTCACAATTGACCAGAGGCTACGTAAACAAAGGTAAATTTGTACTGTTGTTTAGAGGTAAAAGAGAAGTTCCTATTACATATCTTTCCTCAAAAAACTCTTTATGAAGTGTGACTGGATATTACATGAAAGTGATTTCATTATTTGTTTTCATCTGGGTGAAGATCAGACAACACCTTCATGCATATTTCAAGCCAAAATGAAAATTGTATTTGTGTACCCACTAATTCAATTATAAAATTTCCAATTTGATTTGCGTTGACCTTCTTCAATTATGTTATTTGCATGTTGCCCTAAAAATAGTATTCAAGGAAATAATTCTTAAAGGATAAGTATGCTTTTCTTTTTTTAACCTTTTAATTTTTTATACTTCATCACTATACCTTATTCCTCTTCTCTCTCTTATCTGCTGACAGCAGTGGGCCTACTTGCATGGACAGATTAGAAACATTTTTTTTCATTTACCATGACAACACCCAGCTAATGTTTACTGATAAACTAGGAGCAACTCAGAGCATCTACAAAATGCAGAAGGAATTCATACTCCTGAGTAAGAACTTTAATTCAGGAGTGAAGGAGATAGTATAGCTAAAGTGAATTCACATGTTATTAACATTTTATTAAAATTCTTGTCATTTTTAATGCAAATAACATACCCTCTGTTGAGTCCCCCTGTTGTATCCTTTTCATAGACAACCACATTTAAGCTTCAACATCATAAATTATGTGTATGTATTTGTGTATGTAGCAGCTGTGCACTACAATGTTTGTGTTGATAGATACCAAGTTCAAATTTTGCACACACACATAAATACTTTTGATCTTTGAAAATGTGTCTAATAATACATTTTAATCAAAATAATTATGAGATAATAAAACCGGTATTTAGTATCAAGGAGGATTAACCAACCATAGATTTGGCCCACTTAAAATTTAAACTTTCATATAATACAGCAACTGATGATCAAAACCTTGAAAAATCAAGTCAAACAGCTAAAATTTTCTCAAATCATTTCATAGAACAATTTTTGTTTTTGTTGAATTTGTCACTTGTTTTGATGGCATTTACACACAGCCTCAAAGAAAAAGTAACTTTAGAAACTTCACCGGTCCTACCTAGTAATTAAATTAATTAAATAGTCACTGATTGCAGGCCTGTATATACATACACATGCACACAACATTGTAGCAGGCACATAGAAAAATACAAATAAGACTTAAGATTCAAACTCTAAGCCAAACAAACATTGAAACTAGTCACCGTAGACGTGTTTTTTTCTCATGTTCATGATCATCCTATGCATTCTTTACACTTGTTCTGCTTCTGACCAGCACATTGTCTCTTCTATCATTGTTAACTTTCTCATGTATGACCCATAAACTTTCCTATAATATTCATAATGAAGAATTTCTGTGTCTCTAATGATTGCTCTATAGTAATTCCCTGCACACCAGTGATAAAATTTAAATGAAATATAACCTGTAGGAACACTTGGAATAAAAAATAAGTACCTTTCAGAGAAACATTGGAACACCTGGTTGGCTCAGGCAGTGGAGCTTACAACTCTTGCTCTCAGGGTCATGAGTTCAAGCCCCACTTTTGGGGGTAAAGCTTACTTTAAAAATTTTTTTTTAAAGAAAGAAACATCAAGGTTTAAGTTCAATAAAAATATCAAGGAAACAAACAGATTCTCTTCTTTAAAAGAGATTTCTTTTAAATTCTTCATCAGAAGAATCCATCATTAGCAATTCCAGTAGAACATTCATTAATATTTCATGCTGTCACATCTCTATTCAAAAAGCAATACTAATAACTAATTCAATCTATCTGAATTACTAAGAATTTTTAAACATTTTCTAATTATGCCAAATCTTCAAATTCTAAACCTGATTTTTAAAAAGGAGTAAACTATAAAAACTGCTTGTACTTTCAGTTATATGATTATTTAGGGGGAGTCTTTTATTCATACCTACTGAATGGGATATTTACAGAATGTGCAATCAAAATCAGCTTCGTAGTTATGCTTTATGACATCGTGAATGTTGTTTGTAATCGCACTTTCAAAATAGTAAGTTATTATGTTCAAGAAATACAACTTCTTAACCAGCAAGTTCTACTGGTTCTTGCCATATAAAGCAGTATGTTTTATGAAAGAAAGAAGAATATAGCTAGATGATTTCTGTGTTTTTTGCTTATTAACAAAAAGAAAAATAAAGAGTGACAATTTCACATAAATCGTGTTTCCTCATATGAAACCATGGTATTATATAAAAACAATAATGTTAGTTAATTTGCCTAAATTCTAAGGTAGAACACTTAATCTAGTAGGTTCTATGGTGAATGCATAATGCTCTGAAGACCTATTTAAATTCTTGATGACACTATTTGGCTTGATTTGTTGGGTATGTTAGTATGTGGTATTTCTACTAGAAATTCAGCAAAAGCAGAAAATAAAAACCTTCTCCAACGACACATATACCATCTCTAGCCCAATGGGTGTTAGTAGAGGGAAAGAAAGTAAGTATGAACAGAGAGTGGGCACCCAATATCTGCATGTATAGCTTATATTTTTGAAACCTTATATTAAGAGTACCTTTTATAAAAGTACTAGATCTTTGTCAAATTGTGTTCAATTTAGTCTTCATTGTTTAACAAACACTTATTAAGCCAACCATTATGTGTGGTTCTGCAAGGGATAAAATGATTAATAAGGCACGTTCTCTTTATTAAGGAATCAGAGTTCAATGAAAAGACAGATGTATTCGTATCTAAGACGAGGCAGAATGCTCAGTGCTGTAAGAAGTGCTAAAGGAGCACAGCCGGGGGGGATGCGTTTTAAGTAAGGTATCAAGGAGGGTGGGTCTGAGATGAGCCCGGATGGCAACAGACCCTGATGATGGTCCCCGAAGATGGTCTGCTCCATACCTCCCATCTTGTTCCCCTCTAACCTGTTCTGCTTTTCCTTTTCCGCAGTACTCATCCTCTGATTTGTTTATTGTATTTATCTTTATTTACCTAGAATGTGAGTGTTCATACAGGGATCTTTGTTTAGTTCACTGAATGCACTTTGGTGCTAGAATTTTCTGGCTCATTGAAGGTGCCGGATATGTAGAATGAATTAACGAAGAAAAATATAAGTAACCATATGGGCAGAAAGTTTAAGGTATTTTTTCAAATAATTGGGGGTCCATTAGGACTGGTATGACCATGACAGACATCTTATGGCCACATGATATTAATAGGATGCGATAAAATGGCCTAAGTATTTTTCCTTACTTTACCAATAAGTAATAAAGCCAATTTCTCTGTAGCTCAATTTCTTATCTGAGAAACTGATGGTGGAACTCCAATAATATGCATTTTACAGGGCGCCTGGGTGGTTCAGTCAGTTATGTGCCCTACTCTTGATCTCAGGACAGAGCCCCACATGTAGAGCTGCCCTGCTCAGCAAGGGTCTGTTCCCCTCTCCCTCTTCCTCTGCCCCTCCCTGCATTTGCACACTCTCTGTCTGTCTCTCTCTTTCTCTATAAAACAAATAAATCTTTAAAAAATATATGCATTTTACAAATAATTGCTGAGTAAATAAGAAGTTCTAGTTCTGAAGTCTTTATGGTTTTTAACCATTTTAATTTTATGTGCCTATATTTTATCTTTGCTTGTGCTTTGTTGCCCTGAAGTTAAACTCTTTTGCTAAAGTTGCCTTTGTATCATTTCAGCTTATTGTTTAAAAAAAAAAAAACTGTAATCTGTAAACTACACATACTCCCTCTATCAAATAAAATGATATTAAATGAATGTGCCCAAAATTTGCCAAAGTCCGATGATACCTGAATGTAATCTACCAGGCAATTTCAGGGTAAGTGCATGGTAATCTCAGCTACTGTATCAATTAGCATTTGCTGTTTTAAATTGCATCAACTCATAGGAAAAGGAATTGTCTTAGGTATGGACCCATGCAGCTAGAATCACTAAAATTCAGTCCACGTGATGATAATAGGTTGGTGTCCATTCTGCAAATTTGTCTTGCAAATAAATACATACCCTTTCTATCCCTAGAATACCCAGAATCATTTGTTTACCCATCTGTTCATATTTTTCTTCCTGACCATTTTTTACATCAACATTTAGTAGTATCACAAACCATTTTGTTCAGTGCCTGGCTCACTCTTGTCCTATAGACTTTCTGAGATGTTCCAAGTGTCCTGAACCTGCACAGTCCTATATGATAGCCACTGAGCACATGTGGCTAAGCCCTCAAAATGTTGCTAGTGCAACTGAAGAACTGAATTTTCATTTTATCTACTTTTAACTATTTAAATTTAAATATTCCCATATGGCTAGTGGCTACTGTGTTGGACAACACAGATCTACATATCGTCATTTCAGAAGGTTCAATAATGACTATCTACTTTTTTATTTGACATATTTATGGAACAAAATGTATTTTATAGGCTTCCATTTCCAGAAGGATAAAATAGAGATATTTTTTATTACTATTTCTCCCTGGACTTAAAATATAAAATAAACACGAAAAGACAGAAAGGTGGAAAGAAAGCTGATGAGCTAGGGACTTTGGGACCCGAGGGACAAGATGGTGGTGAGTTCGCTGAGTTTTCTGTCTGCCTCATATATTCTAGATTTGGAGCGGAAGAAGCAAGCAACCCAGGATGCCAATGGGCACAGACAAAAAAGCCTCAGCAAAAGCCTACTCTCTCAAACCAAAAGAGAGTGTCACCCTAGCAAGAAAAAAAATTTTCAGAGATTACTTTCTCTGCTTCCAAGCTCCTCTACTTTTCTGTGGTACCAAACACAACAGAAAATACTGTAATCCTTCCCCAACCCAGACTAGCAAAGGCTGATTGGGGACCAAGACTTCCATCCTTATCAGGCTGTAAGGAGGTGCCAATCCCCACGGTGGTGTCAGAAAAGGCCAACTAGGGAGCCAAGCACCTTTCATCCCCACTGGCCTGTAATGAGCCCCCCCTTTAGTGTCATTGGAGATGACACAGGGAGTTTGGATTTCCATTCCCACTCACCCATAATAAGACCCTCTTTCCTCTCACCACTGAAGTGTCAGAGGAAGTCTAGTGGAGAGTCAGCACTTTTATAGGTTCTCAGCTGGGATAAGGCTACCACCTGTGATGCCAGAAGAGATCATATGGAATGATAAAAATCCTACTCCTGACGGCATTAATGAGGAGCCTATACCCCATCAGATGACAACAGAGGCTAAAAAGGGAATATTGATTTCTACTTCCCTCAACCCATACGGACATGGTGTCCACTGTTCTCCTGCCTGAGTGATTTCAGAGAAAGCCAATTAAAACAAAGGGTTTAAATAAGATTCAGAATCTTATGATACAAAAATATTTAGATTTCATTTTTAAAATCACTTTCCTTTTAAAAATCACCAAAACAAAGAAGAGCTCCAACAAATATTGTTTTTCAGAGGTTCAATAATGAATGAACCCCGATTAAATGAGTGAATCCCAAACTCAGATAAAAAAACAACAACCAATAGATACCAATATTAAGGTGACAGAAATGTTAGAAATATCTAAGAGAGATTTTAAAGTAGCCATGATAAAAAGCTTCATTGAGCAATTATAAACAAATGAAACAAAAAAATTAGAAGACCTTGAAAATTAAATAGAAGATATAAAAAAGAACCAACTGGTAATTTTACAATTTTAAGAAAATTGTAAAAAAAAGTGTAATAACTAGGGTAAAAAACTCAGTGGATAAGCTCAACAGCGGATTGGAAGGGATAGAGAAAAGAATTCATAAATTGGAAATTAGAGCCTGAATAAAATAGAAAAGACTTATTTAAAAAAAAAATAGTGAACAGAATCTCAGGGGCCAGGGCCGGTGGGATCAAAACAAAAGATTTGTGACATCAAAAGGAGAGGAGGGAGAGAGTGGGACCGGGAAAAAACATAGAGAATAATAAGTGAAAACTCGAAGAAGCAAAACCTTGGAAGAAGCTGAGCAAAGCCAAACAAAATAAGCCCAAACAAATCCATACCACAGCACATTAATATTAAACTTCTGAGAAAAATAATACTTTACCTCTAGAGGAAAAATAATTGGAATGACAGCAAATTTCTCATCAAAAACCATAGAGAAAGGAGGGAAGTATTTTAAGGACTGAAAGAAAAGACTTGTTGATCCAGAATCCTATACCCAGCAAAAATATATTTCAGGAATTAAGGGGAAATCAAGAAATTCTCAGATAAAGGAAAACTAGAATCTCTCACCATTCTGAGAGAATCGCTGAGGAAAGTTCTCAAAACAGAAGGGAAAAATAAAAGAAAACTTAGAATACTAGAAGAATATGGTAAGCAAAAATATAGGTAAATACAATAGGTTTCCCCTTTCCTCTTGAGTTTTCTAAATTAGCATTGATGATTAAAGTCAAAAATTATAACACTGGATGGTTCTACACAGGAAATATTTAAGATATTCATAGTATAAACAAGGGAGGATAATGGGACAGGAAGGTAAGTCTCACACCGTATATAAAAATTAACTCAAAATGGATCTTGGATTCAAAGGTAATTTTTTAAGCTTTTATTTATTTATTTGAGAGAGAGAGAGCAAGAGATAGGGAGAGGGTCAGAAGGAGAAAAAACTCCCCACTGAGCAGGGAGCCAGAGGAGGGACTCAATCCTGGGACTCCAGGATCATGACCTGAGCTGAAGGCAGACACTTTACCAACTGAGCCACTCAGGTTGCCCCAAATGTAAACCTTAAAACTACAAAACTTTCAGGAAAAAAGAAGGATAAAACATTAGGGCCAAGCAAAGAGTTTATAGATTTGACGATAAAAGCATGATCAATCAAAAAAAAAAAAATTGATGAGTTGGAATTTTGCTTGTGAAAAGCCCTGTTTAGAGTGTGAAAAGATAACCTCCAGACCAGAAAAAATATTTATAAACCACACATGCAACAAAAAATTGTCTCTAGAATTTATAAAGAAACTTCCAAAATCATAGTGAAAATAGAAACAGTCCAGCTGGAAAATGGCAAAAGATATAAACAGACATTTCACCAAAAGGATATAAAAATTCATGTGAAAAGATATACAGTATCATCAGCCATCAGGGAAAGGCATAATTAAACTACCATCAAGTATCAATACATACCTATCAGAATGGCTAAAATTAAAAAATAGGAACACCACCAAATGCTGGCAAGAATAAAAAGTGGATTACTCATACGTTGCTGGTGGGATAGTCACTCTGGAATTCAGTTCAGGAGTTTTCTTTAAAAGCTAAGCATGCAACCACTATACAACCCAGCAATTGTGCTTCTGAGTATTTATCTCAGAACTGAAGGCTTGTGTTCATATAAAAACCTATGCATGAGTATTTATTCATAAGAACTCCAAACTGAAAACAACCCGATGTCCTCTAACATGTGAATGTTTAAACTAATTGTGGTGGGAACATGGAACACTATGTAATGAAAAGGAAGGTGTTATTTTTAAACTCAACAACGTATATGAATGTCCAGAGACTTATACTGAGTGAAAAAAAAAGCCAATCCCAGAAGGTTATGTACTATAATCCTGGAACAAACAAACGAAGAATCAGAACTTCTATAACGTTCTGGAAATGACAGAATTATAGAAATGTAGAACATTTCTATATTGTTTCTAGGAGTTGGAAGAGTGGAGATAAAGGGAGAGGGGATGGCTGTAAAAGAACAACGTGTGTGTGTGTGTGTGTGTGTGTCGACTGCATCAGTGTAAATATCCTGGCAGTGACATTGCACTGTGGTTTTACAAGATGCTGGGTAAGGGATACATACGATCTCTCTGTATTATTCTTACAGCAGCATATGAATTGACAATTATCTCAAAATTAAAAGTTTAATTAAAAATGAAGAAACCAATATACTGCATGAGCCAATTCGTGTTCAGCATTAATATCATTCAAGCTTAGGACTTCATTTAGTAAAATAAAAAGAAACTCTATAATCTTTTCACTTCTATCTAGCAATTAAAAATAGATTCATCTTAGTTTTATCCTTCTTAATACTATAGTTCAGAAGAATGTTTTATTACTCTTACTTAGAAGAACTACTAGTCTATATTGTTTAGTCTAATCTGATAATTGTTGATTAGTTTTCCTCTAGACAATGTTTATTTGAGAAGTGTTCTTTTTCTCAGAAGCTCTTGGAATATATACTGTATTCGAGCCTTTGAAAAATGCTGTGTTCTTCTCTAATTTGTCCGGCAGAGAAAAGAACCACTTTATTAGATGATTTCTCTTCCATCCATACTGTTTTTATTCTTGGACTAACTATTGTGTTTTAGATTGTCGAGTGATTTTATTTCATTCATCATCCCAATTCTATTTTAATAAAAGCAACTGACAGCCTAAGACAGAAAAAAATTGTTGCAGTTTCCTCATAAGAGTTGCTCAGTAGAACAAAATTTGCAACCTATTTATTTATTCATTCAGTGAATATTTACTGAGTGTCTATTATGTGCCAGGCACTATTCCGGAGGATGGGGAAACAGTAGACAGCAAGATAAAGGTCCGCCCTCGTGGAGCGTTTAGATTCTAGAAGGAATATATAAACAGGAAGTTAAAATACAAAACATGCATGTCGGATGGCAATAGATGCTATCGAGAAAAATAAAGACCGAAAAGGGGACTAAGGAATGTAGGTGGTTGGGTGCATGGTTAAATACTGTCATCAGGGAAACTCCCGCCTTATTTCTAGGAGCGGGCAGTCACACTGGAGCAGTTTAAATGTAAATGTTCTAAAAGTGATTATAATTAACAGTGAAAGACTGTGACTACTGAACAGGAATTTGCCACTGTTTCTCCACCGTGATGCTTGCGACTAATGATAGTCACGTGTGTCACACACTCCCTTTAGTTGACCAGTGGCCAGTGCGACTTCTTGTGTGCTTATGTGTGTATCTGGATATAACTCTGCTTTGCTCTTTCTCACTCAGGAAAATTAACTCAAATGTCAATGAGAATGAGTGAGAATGTACGGGATTGTGATAATCTTGAATCTGAATGTGTGTTAGAATACATCATTTTACAAATTCAGTACTTTATTGCCTACAATAGACTACTGATTTCAACACATTTGCATATTGAATCATGGGCATTGAAAGTAATAGCAACTGCATGTGTATAATTATATCTAATAGGTAGCTCACAAGCCTTCTTCCTATTCTTAGGAAATTTGTAATTATAACATTGATCTTACAACCAGGGACGTTGAGACAAAGGGCAAAAATCATGGAGTCAATAGTTTTAGAATAGTTTCAGGTGAACACTCTTTTTTTTTTTAAGATTTTATTTATTTATTTGACAGAGATCACAAGTAGGCAGAGAGGCAGGCAGAGAGAGAGGAAGGGAAGCAGGCTCCCCGCTGAGCAGAGAGCCCGATGTGGGGCCTTATCCCAGGACCCTGGGATTATGACCTGAGCCAAAGGCAGAGAGAGGCTTTAACCTGCTGAACCACCCAGGAGCCCCTCAGGTGAACACTCTTGATGAATACTTAAACTGAAGCTAAAATTTTGGCATTAAAGTAAGTGAATATTCAGTAGACTGGACGACTGAATATTGCTGCCCGTGTGGGCAGATTTCCGTGGCTTAAAAGTTAAATAAATCAATTGCTAATTTAGTGCTAGTCAGTATTACTATTCACTGGTTCAAAAACATTTCAAATGATAAAATAGCAAGCAAATAGTTACATCCAGCCAAGCAAACCCCAAGGTAAAAATTCCTTACTATAGGAATTTTTTTCAATGCAAGAAATGTTTGCGAGGGGTCTACTATGGGACAAGCATTGTGCTGTGCACTGGAAGCCAAAGAGAAAATTAAGAAAGGTCCTTGTTTTTTTAATTGATTTTAAAAAGATCTAGTTTTTATTGATTAATACATAGCCCAACAGTGTGAGCTTTGATATCTCTTACACGAGGGGTCTATCACAAGTCTATGTAATTAAATCTTAGCTTAGAAATTTTCAGGAGGAAAAAAATCCGGTAAAATTAATAATGATGCTAAATTGGTCATTTCCATTCGAAGGGGTGAGAAAATTGTGGGACAAGGATATAGGTGAGGATTCCTTTGGCCCCATACACAGAGGACCTGTGGAGATCTGCTGGCCATCAGTCACAATCCCAAATTCCAGTTTCACTTTGCGGCTTCTCAAACTGTCAGCAATCCCATCCTTCCTGGTTTCACAAAACAGGTGCTTAGTACGTTGTTGCTGAACAAATGAGGCAGTAAGTCCAGCGTCCCAGCTGAAAGGTAATTCTCTAAGACCCTGCAACCCAAATTCAAAATTGGTCTGACGCACTCACTTCCAGGATCTCCTGAAAGGGTTGCTGGCCCTTCACAGACAACCATGGGAGCCACATGTTCAGGCTTGTGGCCCTCCATGGTATCCTACTTCTTCACAGAGCTCCAGAAAAGCTCCATTTTATTTGTTAGTAATCCCTACACCCAACATGGGGGTCAAACCTACAACCCAGAGATCAAGCATTATATGTGCTACTGACTGAGCCAGCAGGTGCCTCAGGAAGCCCCCATTTTAGAATGAGAAGCCAGAAGCAGAAATGAGAGCTTGAGAGTCACTAGAACTTCTGCAGATAATTTAGCTGCTTGTCAGAGGACTAGCCACCATTTTAAATGAGCAGGTTCATAAAGAATGAAAATAAAGGAAAAGTTTGAACCTCACTTCTTCTATCTCCTTTCAGCCTTGGAAGGCTCACCTGTGTAGATGAAATGCATTCTGAAAGTCAGCAATACATCCCAGCATTGCCATCAGGACGTTCAACCTCCCCCCGTGGGTGAAGGAAACTGAGCATGAGCTTGGATCTCTAATTAATGAAGAAGCCCCCGGAAAACTACTAGTCTGTCCATCCATTCTCAGGAGTCAAATTTAGTTTAGTCGTGTTTGTTATGCAAACCTAAGCCATGATGGGAAACTACTCAATATGGTACCTGATTTCCCTCTATATCATCTGTATCTTGGTCTACAAGGTAGATAAGGGCTTCTCGAGGTCCCTACTCCAGTGCTTGCCTCTGAAAGGCCTTAGATGGTCTGCCTTAGCTGTTTGGCTTAGAGATATAAAGTTATACTTTATCGATAGATATAATTTATAGATAGATAGATTTCCTAAAGCTTAGAGCTGAGGCCCCAGAACATAATTCTGTTTCTATACCCCTTGACCCTAAAAAAGTAATTTAATCAACTGTGCACCAATTTTCCTTCTCATCAACAGAAGATGCTATGTAGAAATACAAAAGGACTTGGAAATGCTGAGCATATAACCCTTGGGGGTGTGTTCCAGAAGGAACACAAGAGAGCTATCTGCTGAGGTTGATGAGAACTCTCTGAAGAAAGCATAAACCTGGGCTTAGCTGGGCTTGGTGGTGGCAAGGGGGTTCAGTAAGGTAAAATATTTTCCAATGTTGGGAGATCGGAAAGATGCCACATGAAAGATACTAATTCTTTAGACTTAGTATATGTATTGTATCTAAATTAGCATATTTGCAGATTTTCATTTCACACTCAATCAATCAAAATGTAGCCTTGTGGGTTATTTCATGGTTAAGCATCTTCATAAGTCTTCAATGTTTATTTCCAGCACAAGAAAAGATGCACATTGGGATGAGCAACATAAAATTAGGGATTCATTCATTTTTTAGTAGTGATTATTTGTTGAGTGTTTATTGTATATAAAGCATTGAGCTGAAATTTACTGTGTTCTGGAGTCTTTTTTCCTATTTACTGTTCTTCTTTTGTCATGGATGATTGAATTGGCTGAAATGTAGTTTTTACTTTGCTGGTTTGATCAGGCTTTTCTCTTTGTCTATTTTCTTTTCTTACATTAGCAATAATGGCTATGTTATGTCTTTGGCTTTAAGTAAACATTTCTGAGTGCTAATGATTTGCAAGAATTTAGACTTTTAAGTCATACACTACCCCTAAGTTTTCTCATTTGTTGAAAAGAAGAAGATAAACTTTAAGACTTGTTTTGCCCTAAGCCGTATAGGATTTTATGATGTTAGTTTATAAATGCTCACTATAAGGGAAAACACTTTTGCAAGCAAAGTTCTGGAGAGCCTTGAGCAAAGTTAAGGAGGTGAAATTCATATTCTGTACTTCAGGTCTCAAGCCTTTAGCTCCCGTCACTCCCACAAGGGCCCCAGTGTGCCTGCCCTAAATGGGAGGAAAAGGAGGCAAATCAGTTCTGTCTCTCATTAACCATGTAACACTGGGTAAGCTATTCATCCCCTAGGCCTGAAAGTCTTCATCTATAATATAGAGATTATCAGAATACTTTCCTCATATAGTCTTTGTGAAGATTAAATAAAACATTGAATGTGAAACACGTAGCACATGAACTTGTACACATTAAAAATTAATAAAAATTTGCTAGATTTCAAGTCAGGACATGAAAGAAAAAAAGTCTCCATCTACTATCACAACCCTCTCATAAAAGAAATGACAGGGCACCATTTGAAAAAGAAGACATGATTATCAGAATTTGTAATGTTTATTTTAAAATATACTACCTTGTCCTAGTTGCTCAGATTTCACCATGCGTCAACGAAAACTTCATCTCGAATCAACTTGAAACTGCAATCTTGTGTTTGGAAACCACAGTGACCTTTCTAATTCTCTTTTTCCATCAAAATTTCCCTACCATTGTCTCATTCCCTTGAAGCCCAATTCTCTTTCCTGACATTACAACTCATTGGTCTACAGTGAATGCTAAAGGATAAATGTAGTCATTTTCTCAAAAACATATTTATATCCTAACATAGGAGGCTTTATCCAAGCAAGTAATTGTAGTGGTGAGAATTCCGCACCAGCTGGCAATTCTGGGGATAAAAGATTTGGGTACAAGTGTCCTTTTCAGCACCTTGAATGTCCGCCTGCCTTATACATGTATATGACATGGACCCAACTTTCCTTGAGCTTAAGAAAGTTAGAACTGCAGGGCACCGGGCGGCTCAGTCTGTTCAGTGTCCAACTCTTGGTTTCTGTTCTGGTCATGATCTAGTGATGGTGGGATCGAGCGCCACGTCGGAGTCTGAGCTGAGTGTGGAGTCTGCTTCCGATTCTCTCCCTCTGCCTCCTCTTGCCTGTGTGCTCTCTCTCTCTCCAAAATATATAATAAATCTTTAAAAAAAATAAAAAGAAAGGAAAAGAAGAGAAGAGAAGGGAAAGAAAAGAAAAAAGATAAAAGGAAAGGAAAGAGAAAAAAAAGAAAAGAAGAAAAGAGAAAACAACTCCAACAGATGGACTGGGCCTTTGAATCCTTTGAATGGTTTCCTTAGCATCTGCGAGACACACCTAACTTTAAGCATTATTGTAAATGTAACAATGGTTAGAAGATTTTTCTACTTGTGTTTCAATTCATGCCCTGCCCCGTCTCCTGGTAAAAGCCTGTCATCCCTACACCTTTGACCTGTCATGACCCTGATGGAAAAATAACTTCTTTTTGAGTAGGTTTCTTTCAAGGGTTAACAGGAAAGAGGCACACCGTACCCCAAAGGCCGGCCTACTCAGAGCTGGCCCTGGGAGGTGGGAAGTCATGGGCTTCTCCAGGGATGGTGGCGGCAGCCGTGCTGGCGGAACAAGTTGAGACTCCGTTTCAGCTGTCACCAGGGTGAATGGACCCCACAGCACGCAACACTCCATAGTGCAATAGGGAAGCGTGTGAGTCCGGGGTCGGAAAACCGTCATTCCAACCCAAAATGAGATGCTCACCTGCTGCGGAAAATAGTCCATCTCTCTCAAGTTCAGTTTTCTGAAAATGGGTTTAAGAAAAGCACCTACTTTGGGACGCCTGGGTGGCTCAGTGGGTTAAAGCCTCTGCCTTCAGCTCGGGTCATGATCCCAGGGTCCTGGGATGGAGCCCCGCATCGGGCTCTCTGCTCAGCGGGGAGCCTGCTTCCTCCTCTCTCTCTCTGCCTGCCTCTCTGCCTGCTTATGATCTCTCTCTGTCAAATAAATAAACAAAATCTCAAAAAAAAAAAAAAAGAAAAAGAAAAGTACCTACTTCACAGGCTTATTGGGAGAATTAAACGAGTGAACTCGTGTGTAACACTTTAGCACAGCACCTGCCCACGTGAGCGCAGGTTAATATTAGCTTTGTTGTTGTTCTGTGCCTTGTAACGGGATGTGCCCGCTTGACTGCTAGCTTCAGTGACCATTTATACTAAGTGTAATTGCTGTTTTAGTCAGAGCGCACTCCGAAATCACAAAATATGCAAACTCAGGTCCAGATCTGAACAAATGGAAGGCAGATCTTGGAGTTCCCCTTTTAAGAGGTTCCACAGAAATATCCCAGCCTGTGCTCAACTGTCGTTTACTTCCTCAAATCACCTCTCACTTCTCTTTTGTTGCTAATGTCAATCTGGTCTCATGCAGACTGCGTCCGAGACAGAACTTTGTTCGTTGCTGCTGCTGTGTTGTTTTGGTTTGGCATATCACGGTGGATGGCACATTCTGTAACCATGAGCAAACATAACTTGGGTTGTCCAGTGGGTGGAACATCTCATCCCACATCGTTTCTAAAGAGTAGTGCTCAACGAGTTGTCTTGAGACTGTCAGATTTCATAATTACAGTCAATTTTCAATTATCCACAGAAATAAAAAGGGCTGTCAGCACAGATAACAGAAAATTGCAGATTCTAAAACTGTGGCTAACCATCCAGCGGAGCTGAGCCACACATCTATATATACCCAGTGGCAATGCCAACTGGGTTAGGGGAGTTTAACCTCCCTATAATCTCCTAGAAACCCTGTTCTTTGATATGAATACTTGGCATTTTCTCAACCTTATGTAAAGGGCTAAGAAATGACAGCTTCGAGTCTTTTTTTCTAGCGAAACCGTAGCTCTTATATTCCTGTTAAATACACATTCCGAAGCTGGCTCTGTCCTAGGGCTGGGCGTGTCTTAGGCAATGGCTTAACCGTGTGTTCAAGCCATGAGGCATATGATTAATCTCCATCACGTTCAACCCGAGTGTCATAGCTATACGTCTGGCCTGCCTCATTTTCCTAAAGCTAGTTTCAAAATAGAAATAGCCTGGGATAGCCTATTGCAACAATGGAGCACAGAGATTGTTAGACATTTCCTCTTTACCTAGTCTTCTCTAGTTTTACCACTGATTCTTATCCCTTGGGTTTGCACAGGACAAATCTATTTTCCTTCTTTTGAATATTTGGAGAAAGCTATTATAACCTGCCTGACATGGCCACAAAGAACTCTATGTCCTTGGCTAAATTCCTTCATCCCTCTAAGCTTTTTTCTTTTTTTATTCTAGAAAAGGAGGGAATTGGATTATTGGACTAGGTAATTGAAAACAGATCCTTTAATTTTAATATTATATAATTCTATGAAAATCTCTTTTGATACAGTGTAGAATGGTTTATTAACTTTGTTACTGTATCCTATACTATAAATGTACCTACCAGACATATTATCAAATTTAATTCTCAATAATATTCTTATGGAGCAATTATTTTTATTTATAAGTGAGGAAGCAAAGGGCCAAAGAAATTAAGTAAATCACGTCCTGAGTTTCTAGTACCAGCTCTCAGCTCTAAGATAGGTTTCACCTCCAGGTTTTGTTTTGTTTTCTTTTTTTTTTTCCTTTCCTTTCCCTTCCTTCCCTTTTCTTCTCTTCTCTTCTTTCTTTTTAAAGATTTTAATTTGAAAGAAAGAGAGAAAAAGAAAACACAAGCAGGGGGAATGGCAGAGAGAGAGGGAGAAGCAGAGGCTCCCCACTGAGCAGGGAGCTTGAGGCAGGGCTGGATTCCAGGACCCTGGGATCATGAGCTGAGCTGAAGGCAGATCCTCAACTGACTGAGCCCCCCAGGCACCCCTGGGTTTTATATTCTGGAGAAACTAACTTTAAAATCCCTAGGCTTAGTTGTCCAACTGTAAAATGGGTTAAATAACAAAACCAAGGTGACCTTCAACTCAGCAGACGATAAATCATGTCCTGTGGCCATTGCCGCAAGATGTTGTGAGGCTGCAGGAAAATCCAACCAAGGTAAAGATGTGGAGGTTAAGGAGAAATCAGCACCGCAATTCATAAGCAGGTGAGTCTCTCACTGGGGCCTTAAAAACACTAAAGACATTGTACGAAGGAGCTCATTGCGCCAGCATTCTGTCACTGGGCCTTCTGTAAGCCGGGCATTGAATTAGTCACTTTTACTTAATGTTTCTCATTTATTACTCATAATAACTGCAGAGTACCAGTTAGTGCATGTATAATTATCCTCATTTTACATAAGATGAGCTTGACACTGAAAGTAGATAAATGACGTGTTTGGCCAGTAAGTGGAGGATCAGGATTGTAACCAAGGCCTACATGCACAAAGTCCCAGACTCCTTCCACCCCGCCAGCATTTCACAGAGTGTTTCTGTCCACACTCATTCTCCAAAATGCTGTCCCAAAAGCTGTAGCATACCATGGGATCCCGCAGAAATTCACAGAACTTAGCACATTCAAGGTTCCCAGAAAATTCTGGAAAGGGAACATGTTTACCCTTCCTAACTTTTTCCTAAACTTATTTACAAAGGCACTTTTATTTTTATTTTTTAAAGATTTATATATCTATTTGACAGACAGAGATCATAATTAGGCAGAGAGGTAGGCAGAGACAGAGAGGGGGAAGCAGGCTCCCCGCTGAGCAGAGAGGCCGATGAGGTGCTCGATCCCAGGATCCTGGGATCATGACCTGAGCCGAAGGCAGTGGCTTAACCCACTGAGCCACCCAGGCGCCCCACAAAGGGACTTTTCAATCCAAAACCACGTGTTACTATTCTGAGGAATCAAATCCTGTTTCGCTCTTTCTAAGAAGTCCTGTACCATATGCCAGGCTATGTGAGTAATTTCTACAGACAAAGATCATCACCAAAAGCTAACCTTTTCTTCATGTTAAAAAAGTGTATGTTTTCTCATGAGTTAACCAGTGGATATCTTGAGATGAGAAGCCAGGTAATTACAGCCATTCGACAGACTTCCTTGCTATTACCTGAGAGCAGGGCGCGTTGCTATGGAATTACATATATGAGACCGCCGAGCGGAAATACCAAGAAAGTATGTAACCAAGTTTATTACTTATGCTTATGATACACATTCCATATTTTGAAAGATTTTATTTACGCATGGAAAGTACCAGTTGCTCCTTCCCCAAATTTCTGCTCTTCAACATGTTTTGCATTTTTATTCTAATTTGAGTGAAAGAAAAGTGCAACTTTTTAAGATATCATGGAGAACTTTGTGATTCCTTGAATGCATTAATTAACGATGTTGAAATATTTTAAAACTGGGATTGGAAATCACTGAATAAGGTAATTAACTTGGATTTGGCTATGAAATTAATATTAAATTCGGCTCTTTGTTCTATTGTTTATTTTTAAGATCTGCCGCCAATTCACACTGGTTCTGTGGCAGGCTTTATGCATTTTCAAAAGTAATTTTTTGGTTGGTAATCACGAGTCAACAACAATCTTGGGAATTTCTTGATGCAGTTCATTGTTTAGGACGTGAACTATAACTTTCAGATGACTCTAGCCATAGAGCGACAAAAGCCAGGGGTGTATATTTTACTGAAAGTAACCAGAAAACAAAAGGGGGAAACACCAAGTGAGTTATGGACGCAGACCGCAGTAAATACCTCTTGATGTCTGTCATTCACATGCTGTTCCAGTTACCTATTGCTGTGTTACCAACGATACCAAAATTTAGTGGATTAAAATAGCAAACCATTTATTATATCTCACAGTTTAAGGAGTCATGAGGTTTGGAAAAGGGGTCGCTGGGGGATTCTTCTGTTCAATATATTGGTAACTAAGCCGGTCTGAAGCAGACAAAGTCATTTTGGATCCATGTCCCGTGCTTTGTTGGGATGGCTGGAGGGCTGGGCCCCTCTTTCTTTGAGCAGGGTCAGGCCTTCTCTGTGTCTCTGTGTTCTAGGATCACTGACTTTCCACTCTTCAGCAGGGTCGCTGGACTTCTCACTCAGCAGCTCAGAGCTCCAAGAGCATGTGTTACAAGACAGACAGTGAAAATGGTTGGGCCTGGAAATAGGCATGATGTCACTTCCACTGTATTCGATTCGTCAGAGACTAGGAGAGGGTAGAGGCCCGTGTCTCAGCAGCGACTAGGAGAGGGTACGGGCCCGTGTCTCAGCCGCGGTATCACAGAATTGCAGCCACCATTAATCTGTAACATGGGCTTAGACCGGCAGAAGGGCCTGTGTCGTGGAGGAAAATAATACAAACTCTCTTCTGAACTTTTGAACGGCTTAGCCCTCTGATAAGGAAGTTCTCTTATTCCTAAAGCCAGTGATGCTATAAAAGTGTACACAGTGGGGCATATCTCAATCAAGTTGTCTTATTAAAGAACTACATGTTCGTTCTGACTTGTCACTCGAACATCTCCTCTGTCCTCATGTACCCCCTGACGGCACTTGCAAGACGTTCATCACTCCTTTGCTATTTTCCCTTGCCTGCTAGCTGTGATAGCTAATGTTTGGAAAAAAATCTCCGAAGTAAGCACCAAGATAAATAATAAGTTAAACCAAACCTGCCAATACTAATAACACATTGATCACGATGATAATAAACTAATAACACAATGATCATGAAGACAAAGACCAATAACACAATGATCACGGTGATAATAACTGTTCTTCGCCGCTTGGCGATGGTAGAGTTATGCCTGTGCCCCAAGCAAGCTTGGTTTTTGCTCTGAGGTCTTTGTTCTTATCGATGAAGATTTATAAACTCTAAACTACTTCAGAAGAGTTTCGGGATTAAGTTTTGTTTAGGTGAAGCAAAGAAGGCCTTGTGGAAACTCTTTCAACTTAAGCCTTTTTCTTTGACTCTTCCCTTCTGCCAAAGCAATGACCCTTCCTTAGAAGGTCGGTGGCTTCATGCGATCCCTCTCACTGAACAGTTGCTTAATAAAAATTACATCTTAATGCAAAGAATTATTTCACTTCATGTAAACAATGACTTCATTTCAGGAAGATAATTATGTAAACACGCCTCCCTGTATTTTTTCTTTATAATCAAACAGTAAGCCAGAACAGGGGTTGGCAAAGGACAGCCTGAAGGTCAAGCCACCCAGTTGGCTCTTTTTGTAAATAAAGTTTTATTGGAACAGAGCCACGCTCGTTTGCTGACCTATCATCCCTTACTGTTTTCGTGCTATGAGAGCAGAGTTGAATAATTGTGTGACGTCATACGGCCCAGCCTGTAAGGCCAGCTGAAAATATTTTCTCTCTGGTTCTTTCAGAAAAGATTATTTGGTATCTGTGATAGTATAATTCCTTTGGAATTTTTTTTAGGAAATTAATTTGTTTTTGTTTTAAATATACTTATTTTGTTGTGGGTAATCAAAGATTGAACAAGTCATAGCTTTTTAGTTTCATGGATGAATAGACAAACATACTTTAATAAAACATTGAATTTTGTAGAGATAAAAGATCCCTTCTCAATACTGTGTTCCAACTCACTTCTTTTGCTGCTGATCTGACTTCTGCAATTTTTTAAAAAAGATTTTATTTATTTATTTGAAAGACAGAGATCACAAGTAGGCAGAGAAGATTTTATTTATTTATTTGACAGACAGAGATCACAAGTAGGCAGAGAGGCAGGCAGAGAGAGAGGAAGGGAAGCAGGCTCCCCGCGGAGCAGAGAGCCCGATGCGGGGCTCCATCCCAGGACCCTGGGATCATGACCTGAATCGAAGGCAGAGGCTTTAACCCACTGAGCCACCCAGGTGCCCCCTGACTTTTGTAATTTATTGAGTAACCTGAAAGCAGCTTCAAGGCTAAGACACAAGAGTGTGCAAGGAACAAATGAGTCAGATAAGGGAAGTTACGGACATGGTGGCCCAAATTATGTTAACTTAGTCCCTCTGTCCTGCTTTTGAAGACTTGGTCTCAACTGACATCATATTCAAACGTAAAGGAAACTTCAGGGAAATCTCTGGACCATTTAGAAGGAAATATATACAGTTTTTCTCCTCATGCACTTGTTAGATTATGCTGTGTCTACATATGAAAGAAAACACGTGGTTGATAACGCCCCGTGTTAGCTGCGGCATTGGCAAACCAGTCTTCTTATCACTATCTGTGAGAGTATAATTTATTTCGAGGTTTCTAAAAGGCTAGCTGTTTATCTTCAAATCCAGTGCTAATGTTTCCCTAATGAAATAATGGAAAGTAGATGTACAAATTTATTTACAAAGACATTTATTGCAGCTGTATTTATAATAACAAAAGGTTGGCAACAATTTTTACATCAATCATGAGAAGATTAAATGTAGCAGAATAAAGAAAACCTGCGCATAATATTGAGGGGGAAATGAGTGACAAAACAGTGCATACAGTTTTGTTTAAACATATATATAATTTATGCATAAGAAAGTCCAAAAGATATACATTACAAAACTAATGGTGCTGACACTTCAGAAATGGATTTATGGGTAATTTGATCTGGTTTTTAATTTTTTTTCATATTTTTCAAATTCCCCATAATGGGCATGCATTACTTTTGTAATTAAATAAAATAACAACAAATATTTATTTAACAGATCATATTAGGAGTTTTTAAATATCTTCAACTTATCAACTGTTTATCCCACCTCACGACTAAAAAAAAAAATAAAGAGGCTTTTATTGATTTTTATGGAATTTAGTTCACTGGCTGAATTCATGTAATTAAATGAGTATTTGTAATTATGTAGACACAGCCCTGGTTTTAATTTCTCTGTGTCTCCTAAATATTGGTACCTATTTTTGAGATGGGTTTTTTTCTATGTCTCTTTCCTAAATGCACACATTTTTTTTTTCATCTAGAATAAAGTGTTTTTCCAGAACTAAAAAGTTAGCCACAGCGTTTCATTTCCTAATAGGAATGTATAATTTAGTATTTGTATTATGTAACTTTTCAGGATGCTCAATTATATTTACGAGAGCGTGATTTTCAAAGAAAAGTAGGAAGATGAAAGACCCAAGAACAGCCTTTCAAAACTGAATGTCTTTTTCTAGAGTGTTGTGTTGATAAAAGCTGGTGCCCCAGTTGCTTGCTTGCTTCAACCAGGACAGGACCAGCTTCCTGTCACCAGGTGAATCAAGTCTGTTTCAGTGAAGACTTTTGTCCTGCAGGCTCCTTTGTTCTTTGACCTGATAGCTGATGCGGTAGAACAGAAGAGGCCAAGAAATGCAATTGTTTGAGGCCAAAACCACAGGCCTGCTCCCTGTGCCTATCACCAGGAACAACTTCTGTCCTGCGGAGCCCTGAACAGCTCCGGTGTGTGGAGGCTCGGATGTTTCCTAGCCTCTTTCCCTCTTTCGCATTACTTAGCTTACCCTCTGACAACTACTAATCAGATTAGTTAGGATTTAACCACGTAGTTTCTATTCATCTAGCTATAGAATTGATTTCCTGCTCATGAAAGACTCCCAGAAGCTATATGAACTCGAAATGTAAACAGAGTAATTTTCTAGCAACTGTGACAGAAAACAGAATATTTAAACAACAGGTGGTAAAACAGATTGCATTACAGAAAGTATTAGCATTCATTAGAAGAGAGTTAGCCCCAGCTTTGGCCAAAAAGGTACCCGGAAACACTGTGCATAAATGCAAAGTTGTCTACACTCCCTGGCCTGCTAGAAGTCCAAGCAAAAGTTTTAGACTTTGTAGCAGAACTGGCCAAAAGTTTTGAGAATCTCAAATTTTGGGCTGTGTCTTGTTTTAATTGAAGCCCATTTTTATATTTGCATTGAGAAAAATATACTGTAAATGTGCAAGGTGAGAGAGCAAATACTGGTCATTTAATTTCCATATATACAGTTGCCAGTTCAGCCTTTTGTCACTGTTTACACCTTGAGGAAATTCTTAGTAATCATATATTTGGTTTTCAATGCATGCAAATAGGGAGAAAGAAATTTCCTTGACAAAGATCCTTATCAGTATTGTTTCATGCTAGCATCCTGTCAACACAGTGGAGCTTCCCAGCTAATTGTGGTTAACTCAAGAAGTAAGATCTGAGTATCAAAATTATTGCTCCAGATTCTTGGGTTGATTTCTTAGCATAACACCTCTCATGCCATTCAGTAGTTCCGTCAGTAGCAATTGTGGGCCGCCTGCGTGGCTCAGCCGTTAAGTGTCTGCCTTTGGCCGAGGTCATGGTCCCAGGGATCCTGGGATCGAACCTCGCATCAGTTTCCTTGCTCGGTGCGGAGCCTCTTTCTCCCATTCCCACTCCCTCTGCTTGTGTTCCCTCTCTTGCTCTCAGTCTCTCCCCATCGCTCTCAAATAAATAAATAAATAAATAAATAAATAAATCTTAAAAAAAAAAAAAAGAATTGTTTGACGGTGGTGATTGGAGATGGCACCCTGCCAGGATGGAGCACCATACATGCCGTTTGTAGCCCTTCCCTGACACTGACTTTTGCTTGACAGTACCCGGTGCCGTATTTATGTGACTTTCACTTTTCAATTAAGCACAAAAATGTCAAGACTTACTAAAAGCAGTAATCTTATAAATCCCAGATTCCTTCTGTCCAGCAGATTCTAATTCTACTGGAAAACATCTTGTACTGAAAAATAAAACAAAACAGAACAGAACAGGACTTTGCAGTTAGATAACCTTAGGTTTCAATTCTTGCCTCTGCTGTTTTTGGTCCATCTGAACGAGGGACTGAATGTTTGTCCCCCTGTAAAATTCATACGTTGAAATCTTACCCCCGAAAGGACGGTATTGGGACATGGGGTCTGTGAGAGGTGATCCGGTCATGCGGGCAGAGCCCTCACTAATGGGGTCAGTGCCCTTATAATAGAGGCCCCAGGGAGATCCCCAGAACCTTCCACCACTGAGCTTACAGATGAAAGCAGCTACTAGGAAGTGGATTCTCACCAGTGGATCTGACGGCTTCTTATCTTGGACTGCCCAGCCTCCGAAACTATGAGAAGTAGATGTCTGTTGTTTGTAGGCTAGTCGGTTTATGGTATTTTGTTTCAGCAGTCTGAACAAACTGAGTCTGTCCGAGTTTAGCAAGGTTTCACGATACTTAGAGATTTCAAGTGGCTACATGTGGAAGAGTAGGTAGGGCCACGAGAAGAACGGCTGTTGGCGACTGTGGTCTCCGGTCTCAAGCTGGGACAAAAACATCTGATCAGAGGCATCTTTTTTTTTTTTTTCTTTAACAATTTTACTTATTTATCTGGCAGAGAGAGAGAGAGCCCAAGTAGACAGAGCAGCAGGCAGAAGGAAAGGGAGAAGCAGGATCCCCCCCCAAACAGGGAGCCAGATGCTGGGCTCGATCCCAGGACCCAGGATCAGGACCTGAGCTGAAGGCAGATGCTTCGTGGCTGAGCCACCCAGGCGCCCCTGATCAGAAGCATTCTTGAGATGGCATTTGTCCTCCTCAGTAAGGAAACACCTCAAGTTTAGAAAGGTTTAAACCAAATCATGCTGCAAAAATTCTCAAATTTAGGGAGACGGTACACATTTAGCATTCCTTTGTTATAACGAGCTCCTAAGTACGCATGCCTGTCTGGTAACAATGTCACATCATTAATGCTTCTCCGTGAAAACTTTCCTAATAGGTTGAATTGGAATCTGGTATATAGAGTCTTGCCTTTTCCTTTGTAAATGAAACACATTTTACCGAGATTTATTGATTTGCTCATCCGTGTATGTACTCAACAGATAGTTACTGAACCCTTAAAGGGGACAGAACGTTCTAGGTGTCTTGCTAGGAATCCGGCAGCAAATCACCTAGCTGAGGTAGACAGTGGCTCTTGTCCAGCTTACACTGTGGCGGAATTAGACGGCAGATCAGAACGTTTCAGATAGTGATGGGTGTTACTCTAGAGGAAGGAAAACGTTGACTGGATGGAGAGAAACTGAGGAAGTTTAACTGACACGGGGAGGTGGGGAAGAGCCTGATCTCACCACAGTGGCCTCTTGCTGTGAAGACAGAGAAAGCGGGTCTACAAGCCAGTTTCTGGATGCGCTTTTGTCATTTCAGTTGAAAGAAGACTGTAAGATACAGAATCTTTTAATGCTGACATGTGCAAACAATCCAAAACATACATATCCTTAATTGTGTACTAAATTTGTCCACATGAAATACTTTAATTTAGGTTTATATGCCTGACCCAGAAGAATCATTTGAACTTTCTCTTTCCTAAGTTTTAATTCACTTGATCAGTTTGTAACTTTACAGTTCTTTAGTTTTCGTGGGGTTTTTTTTCCCCCGATCGCTTTGAAAACCACCGTAACAGTGACTCATGTTGGCAAAAATTCAGGAAAGACAATAAATCATCAACAAAGTGTCAATTTGTCTTTTTTATAGCATCTTTCTTAAAAAGCCTTCTAATTTCAGTATCTGAAAAGCCACCTCTGGAAGAGAGATAAAGTGGTGATTTTCTTCTAATTGCTAGATCATTTGGAAATGATTCTTTCCTGTTGCTGTCCTATCAAACTTTTAGGAACTAACCGATACAATGTTGTTGTAGCTACAGAAACTATTCTCGATTTTCCTGGGAAGAGCGGGAAAAGAATACAGGTTGTATATGCAGGCAATAAGACTTTTTTTTTCCCCTAATGACAGTAAAACATTCACATACTAGATGACAAATTAACTTTTTTCCCCTCATCCAATTTGTATAGTCTTACCATTTGGGGATTCTATTCTAGAACTCTCTCAGATGTATATGTTATTTTAGTAATAATAATAATAAATCTGACTTGCTTGCTGTACTGGGTAAGTTAAAATTAATCTTGATTCCCTTCTAACTCTTGAGAATGGGAAGAAGTTCTGACATGAATTCTCTCTCTCTCTCTCTCCTGGAAAGTTTAAAAGCCAAATAGTGCTGGGACTAGTTTGTACAGCTCTGTGACATTTGAATGTAGAGCTCTAGAACCAGTATTAGAAAGAGGGAAGTAAGGCCAAGATTCAAGAAGGTTGAAGAAACTATGGGGAATTAATCATGTAATTTAAGTGAGTTTAAGGCATTTCTTCTTTTTAAGTTACATCCAGATGAATGTTAAGATGCTTTTGGCTACAATTACAGAAATCCTCACTTGAAATGGCTTCAATGATAACAACATTTATTTTCTCATATAACAAAGAGTCCAGAGGTAGGGCAGGACCCAAATCCGGCTGATTTATTGACTCAGTGATGTCATCGAAGATTTGAAGTCTTTGCATCCCTCCGCTTTGTTGTCCTTGGGAATGGCTTTATCCTGTTATTTTTCTCTTTGCTTGAAGATGGCTGTCAGTAGTCCGTCTTTGGACTACAAAATGTTCTTCTATATGTGCAGAAGAAGAGAAACCGATCTGATCTTGGGTTAGGTACACCCCAGACCAATAACAGTCCCTTGGGGAAGGCCGCACACAGAGTTTCTGAACTAATCATGATCAGGTGGTGGGGATAGGACTCTGGTTCCTTCACAGCGCAGCTACCTTAGAAAGATGTTATTTATGGATTAAATGGAAATAGGTGTCGGTAGGTAACCATTAGAGTTCTGTTTCAAGATACTAAAAGAGTTTGCCAAGGAGATCAGAAGACAGCGAGACAGCAAGCAAGATCACATGACAGCTTCTCTTTGAAACAATCAGAAAAACAAGAAATACTTAAAAAGAAGTAAAAGAAGTTGACCTCAAACAACAGACCAGTATCCTTAATAACAATTATAGTTCAAAATCAAGAACTGATTATGAGGGGCGCCTGGGGGACTCAGTGCGTTAGGCCTCTGCCTTCGGCTCAGGTCATGATCTCAGGGTCCTGAGATCAAGCCCCCAGTCCGGCTCTCTGCTCAGCGGGGAGCCTGCCTCTCTGCCTACTTATGATCTTTATCTGCCAAATAAGTAAATAAAAGAGAGGGGTGCCTGGCCGGCTGTGTCAGAAGGGCATGTGACTCTCCATCCGGGGGTTATAAGTTTGAGCCCCACACTGGGTATAGAGATTACTAGACAAAACAAAACAGAGCAAACAAACAAAAAACTTTAAAAAATGAACATGTAAAATTTAGTAAAACAGAACAAAACACCAAAAAAGAGCTACCGTTACCTCCCACCCACCTGCTGCGTGACCCCCTGAGTTCTTCTCCCCGCCTGCCCCAAACGTCTCATCTCAGTCACCCCAGGCCCCTTGCCAAAAAACAAGCTCTTCCTCTATTACCCCGAATCGAATCCATTCTTCCTTCTTCTGACTCTTTAATTATAAAACAATCCTCCTACATTGCTCATCTCTTTCCCAAACGCTTTTCTCCCCTTGGTGATCCGAGGTAGCTGAAGGAGAGTCCGCTTGTTTGCAAGAGGCGTGTGGGCGCGCATGCGTGCCCGTGCACACGCGCACATGGAGGGGAAGAGTTTGGAAGGGATGACTACTGCCAGTCTACACCCTACCTTTCACCTCCCCCCCTCCCCGCTTGACCCCTTGATCCGGGCATGCCTGCAGTTTTACCAGCAGTTTTCCCGGCCCGAACCAACCTAAACCCCTTTCTATCAAGTCAAAGGAATTGGACTGTAGGGGAAACAAACAAACAAACAAACAAACAAAAAAACCAGGGTGAGGTTGAACATGTAGACCTAGCGAAGGCTTCATGGAGGAGGTGACACTTAAACTGACAAGTACAACCTAAAAAGAGAGAACAGCAAGTGGGGAAGAACTCCATTTCATCCAGCTGGATCACCAGGTAGGAGAAAAGAGATGAAGTCGGACAACAACGCAAGGGTCATCGCTGGTGGTTTAAATCCTGGCCAATCCCTACTCATTCTGATTCAATTCATCTGGAATGGGGCTTGGGCTTAGAGAGGTTGTAAAAGCTCCTCAGGTGATTCCAATAGACAACTGGCTTGCGAATCACTATTCTAAAGAGACAGTGGATAACTTCAGCAGGATGATGACAGTCAGATTTGGGAGCAGCGCCTAAGGAGAAATTGCGGGAGGCGTCCTTGAGGACTGGTGTGAGACCTGGAGGCAATAGTGCCTGGAACTCAAGAAAGAGGGGAGGGCCATCCGTGTCAGATTCATTACGGGGTCAGGACTGAGCCAGAAAAGAGACTACTGGATTTTGCTTATTAGCATCATTTACAGGAGTAGCTGCAAATTACTCAGAGAAGAAAGGCCGAGAGTCACCTGGGTTGGGCCCGAATAGAAGGTAAAAAAGGGGATGTTTGGTTGTAAAGGGGTGATCGCTGCAAAATGGGAAGGGGGGTTTCTAACTTAGCATGGAAGTTACCAGAGATATTTATAATTTGAGAGCAATGAGTCTCTTTCACCGAAAGTGATCTCTGCGTTCTCTACCACAGAAAGCCCAGGATGAGTGTGTCCCCGATCCGCAGTATAACGTATCCCGTAAGAGCACACCAGCACGCTTGCCACTGGGGTAAGAGTCCGTCATCCTCAGAACAAGTAGGTTTTCCATTCCGCCTCGGTTCGTTCACACCCAGAGAGCTGAGTTCCACTTGGCTTGTCATTTTTAACACCTTTTAGGAGTTTGTCCACACACTGGGGGTTATTCCAAGGATGGTAACCAAAATGTCAGAGGGAATCAAAACCAAGTCCCATGACGGATAGCGAAGGAAACTGGGAATGTTTTCTCTGGAGGGAAAAAAAAGATTTGTGAGAACATAATGTTTTATATATTTAAAGGCCACGCTATAGAGAATGAAGGAGGTGTTCCCTAATGCTTGGGAGACAGTATTTTGGCTGTCACCAAAGCAAAGTTAACCCTGAGGCCTAGAAAAATGGGGGTGGCTTTTTCCCAGTCGGATCGGTATGACTTAATAGAATAGAAAGGCAGTGGCCTCTTTGAGAGCCGGGAAAATGGATGTTTTAAACCCTAAAGGGAAAAGTACATATAGAACAAGAGAGTTAGTGACCAGTACCAAGAGAATAGCAAAGCACCCCTTCTCAGCTTGGACGGCTCTGTGTTGCTTTAAGCAACTGAAGTATAAAGAACAATATAGATCGAAACAGATCAAAGAGGAGACAGGAATTCCTACTACTAGGTAAAAACTGTGAGAATATGGATTTCACGACCCTACATCCCTATATTGAGAGGCATCTATAAGTAATATATGCTCATATTAACAAAAAATTCAAACAATACATAAGCATAAAAAATACAAAGAGAATGTGATTTTCACATTTGAGGCTTCCAATAAATGACAGTTACTCCTCATCCAAGATCAAAAACCAGGAGATAAAGAGTGGAGCAGACAGCCATGGAAGTGTCAGCTTTGTTATGGTTAAATTACTGTAGAACGTGGCCTGGGGGGCACGGCAGTAGGCCTGGCTACCACCAAAGCCCAGGGTAGCACTCAACGGCCCCAGTCATGGAGAATACCTGACGGCCTCAGAAGGTCCACCTCCGTCCGTAAAACTTCCAGCGCGGAATGGAAGGGCAGAGGAGTGGGTTGTGTTGAGGTCTGAGTCCCAGCTGAAGGGACCATATGACCTGACTGAGTGACACCTGTTCACTTCTGCAAACCTCCCCATCTGCCTGTGTTCAATAGTGGCGTTTCTCTAAAGCCTGCCCTTTACCTGCACACGAGAGTTGGAGAGAGCAAGCTGGCCCATCATACCCAGACACCTGCGAGGAGTGGACTGGGGCCAAGAGGTCAGAGGTATAGAGGAAGCTCTTCTCCCAGTTGGGGGTGGAAAACGGGGAGTAAGTAGTTTCTACCATCGTCCCCGCGGGAAACCACCGTTAACAAGGTGAAATTGTTGGAGCTTATCCTTCTAGACTACTTTTTGCAGATGGATATAAACGACCATTTTTTTGTACAAAAATCGGAACATCATGTGAACTATTTGGTAACCTCTTTTTTTTTGCTTAACGATGTACTGCAGGCATTTTTCAAATAGATACATATAGATCCAGCTTACTATTTTTAAAAAATGTTTTAAATTTTTTATAAACATATAATGTATTATTAGCCCCAGGGGTACAGGTCTGTGAATCGCCAGGTTTACACACTTCACAGCGCTCACTATAGCACATGCCTTCCCCAATGTCCATAACCCAATCACCCTCTCCTTACTCTCCAGCCCCCAGCAACCCTCAGTTTGTTTTGTGAGATTAAGAGTCACTTAGGGTTTGTCTCCCTCCCGATCCCATCTTGTTTCATTGATTCTTCTCCTACCCCCCAAACCCCTGACTTGCCTCTCAACTTCCTCATATCAGTGAGATCATATGACAGCAACTCACTCTTTTTTAAGAATACTTACTTAGAATTTCAGCAAATGAACAGTTTTCCCACTGGCTGTCATTTCAATTCTTCCTAATTTTTTTTATTATTATTGAAAAGAACAGCTCTAGGAAGATCAATGTGAGTACAGGACGCAGACTTGAATCGTGCCATTTCAGGTGTGGTGCGCTGCCTGGCATGGAATGTGTTTATGGTGGATGATGACTTGGCAGGTATCATTTAAAAACGACGGGCTGCAAAGAAGCCGTGAGAGCCCATGACCGTTGTGAGCTGCCCCAGTAGCAGAACTCTGGCAAGTGAAGGAATTGGGTATTATTGGTCGTAAAAACCCTTCCAGCCTTGACAAGCTGGGATGCCCCACACGCATCTGCTCAAGTTGCTGGAAAGGGCACCCTTCGTTCATTAATAGACCTTCTCACCACCACATCTGTATTATCTTTGCTCACGAACTCAGCAAGAGATTTCCTGACCGACGTTTCCCAGAAACCAGGGAAGAAATAACAGTGGTGCATGACCTTTGAACCCCACATCTCAGCTGTTTTACTGCTTTCTAATGAATTTTCACAGTACCTCTGCAAACCAGGTCATCGAGATAAGGGAAAGGGCAGCCAAGATTTGAAAGGCCAGAGCCAACATTACCTTTTGTTTTCAAGTGGGGAAAGTGTGACTATTTATAATCGCTTCCGAGTGAATGTTTCCTCTTTTTTATTTTTTATTTTTTTTTAAGTTAGCCCAAATGTGGAAGCTTTAAGAATATTAACTCATCAGAATCACCAGGAATTTTTTTTTATAGGTCGTCAGTAAAAAGATAAAAGTCTGCTGACTCTGAAGTTATATGACTGAAGTTTGCTGTTTTTGAAAAGAAGCTTTATAATAGTTTTTTTTTTTAACTTTTTATTTGGAAAAAAAACCTTTTTATTTGGAAATAATTTCATTACAGAAAAGTTCCATGACTAGTATAAGAACACCCATATACTCTTTATTCAGAAACTCTCCCTCCTACCCCCCCATACCAACATACATACATACACACATACATACATACATACATACATACATATAGTTTTTTCTGAACTTTCAAGAGTAAGTTGTATACACCCAAAGAGAAGAATATTCTCTTACACAGCCACAGTACAGACTATGGTTATAACATTGTCTTTCCCCTTACTTAATTTGATAAGAAATAAATGTAAATGCATGTTTCCAGTTCTCACTTTTCACTCAAGCTCCAGAACAATATTTGAAGGACTTAGCAACTATTTCCAGTTTGTTTTCTACAAGCACTCCAACTTTTGCACATGCCCCATGCTCCAAACTTTGTAGATCTCTTTGTTTGAATTTCCTTTGAAGAAAGAGCCAGAGATAAGGACCTGTAAGTGCCGGGGGTTCTTGAACGCCCACGGGGCCAGAGGAGGGACTGAGGGAGGGAAAGCTGATAGTGGACGTGTGCATTATCAAGGTCAAGGTCACCACTGGGAATGCGTCCCTTGTGACCTCCTGAGACGCATATAGGAGGGTCGCTCAGAACTGTCCACAGAAGTGAGAGTGCACAGGAACTAATTTACCCAGGTTGTTACCCCCATCGGTTGACAGTCCCCCTGGGAGGCTCGCTGTCCTCATTGCAAGGCTGAATTTCCGCTCGTGAAATCCCCTTTTGGATTCGATGTTACTAACACGAGTCGATAGAGGAATTTGTGAATTTTCTTAACAGGCAGAGGCTTTTGCTACAAAGTCGAATCAGTCAGAAAAGAACCAGTTTTGTCAAGGTGGATGCAAATATAAAAGGGAAATGCTTGTTTTCGTTCTTGCTTCAGTGATAAGAAAACGTTTAAGTCTGTTTGGAACAATTTGGATACGTGAACATACTTTTTCAACTGCAAAATTTATGAAATCTAAATTCACAAAATGTTTCTGACGAAAATTGAAGATCCAGATTGAAACGTGCTGTAAATGCAAAATATATGCTCGATTTTCAAGACCTTATATAAAAAAGAATTTACAATATCTAATTATTAATTTTACTATTGCTTTAATGCTAAAGTGGTATTTTGATGTATTGAATTAAATAAAGCATACTCTTAACTGATTTCATTAGTTTCTTTAACTCTTTTTCTTTAGCCACTAGAAAATTAAAAATCACACATCTGACTACATTATGTTTCAACTGGACAGTGCTACCTCAGAAAATTACTTATGAAAGTTAGATAACAATCAAGTAACTCAGTAAGGGACCAGGATATAAAATTAACAATGCAACATTCAAATCCCTTAAATCTCAAATCTCTTAATGTCCATGTACAAGGGAATCAAATAAAGATAAAATATTTAGGAACGGACTTTATAAAAAATGTTGAATACATATACAAAGAAAGTTATCAAACATTTCTGAAAGACAGACAAATAGAAACAACTGGAAATATGTCCTTTATTCTAGTCTCAAAATCATTAAGATATCAGTTCTGTACCCAGTTCAGAACTTTAACGTGATTCCTATAAAAACACCAAAGCATTTTTTCTGGAGCTAGACAAGTTGATAGGAAATAAAGCTCATAGGAAAAAACAAAGATCCTGAAGTTTCTAGGAAAATACGCAAAGTAAGAGCTACTTGGGGAGGGCATAGCTACGTCAGCTATTAAAATACTCTGCAAGACCTCTAAATTAGAACCGTCTGATACCAGCACATGTATAGTCAAACAGACCCATGAAATTGAATTAGAAGTCCAGAAATAGACCCAAATGCATATGGAAATCTCAGAGATGATAACGAGGGGATCACAAATCCCTGGAGCAAAGATTAATAAATGTTATTGAGACAACTGGGCAGCCATTTGGAAAAAGATGAAATTAGATTCACTCCTCACACCTCACATAAAAATAAATGCCAAATGAATCAGAGATCAAAATATAAAACATGAAACTGTACAAGCACTGGATGAAAACAAGGGTGAATCCAACTTTAATGTCAGTGTAGAAGGAGCTTCTAACTATGACTCAAAATTCAGATGTAAAAGTAAGATTCACATTAAAAAACCTTTTTGCACGGGTGCACGGGCAGAAACATACCCTAAGCAAAGTCACAAGTCAAATGACGAATTATGAGAAAACTTCTGCAGCTTATATCAGAGATAAAGGTCTAACACTTCTAAATGGAATTTCTACAAATTGATAAAACGTTAAAAATCCTATTAAAAATAGGGAAATGTCATGAAAACTCATAAGAAAGATACAAAAATGCAGTATGTGATCCTGGGCCAGATTCTGCATAAGAGGAGGGAGAAATGCTATAAAGCACATTACCGGGGCGGACAAAACTGGAACATGCACTATAGATTGGATAAAAATGTGTGTTTATTTATTTTAAACTTCCTGAATTCGATTACTGTACTGTGGTTATTAAAACATATCTTTGTTCTTAGGAAGTACACTCTTAAGTCTTAAGGGTTAAAGTGTATGATACAAATGGTTCAGAAAAGATGTGTGTGTGTGTGTGTGTGTGTGTTTAATTCACATTAAAGGTTAAAGTTTGGGACCAGTGGTTTAGAGAAGGGATTAGCAAACTGTTTCTGTAAGGACCTAAATGAATATTTTCTGCTTTGTGGACAAGATGGTCTTGGTGGCAATGACTTAACTGTCATTGTAGCCATAAAAAAACAGCCATAAAAAACAAAAACAAACAAACAAAAAAAAAACAAAAAACACAAATGAATGGGTGTTCTCTAATCAACTTTATTTTTTAAAAAAGCAGTGGCTGATAACCATACTTGTTGTGGTGAACATTTTGTAATATATATAAATGTTGAATCACTACGTTGTACACCTAAAACTAAGATAACATTGTCTGTCCACTATACTTCAGTTTAAAAAAGAGAGAGAGAAACAGGTGGCAGGATTTGCTCCCCTAACCCACATCAAGGTTATACTAAGTTTGGAAGAAAATAAGAAGAGATACTGGGAAAACGGTAGTTTTGCCACAAGTACTTGGCATAGCGCCTTGAATTTAAGTTCTAAGTAGTAGATACCGGTTTTTTTTGTTTGTTTGTTTTCAGTCATAAATAAACTTTTTTTTTTTTTTAAGATTTTAGTTATTTATTTGACACAGAGAGAAAGTTTGTACATACTAGTGGGGGCAGGGCAGAGAGAGAGAGGGAGAAGCAGGTTTCCCTCTGAGCAGAGAGCCGGATGTGGGACTCGATCCCAGGACCCTGGGATCATGACCTGAGCCGAAGGCAGATGCTTGACTGGCTGAGCCACCCAGGTGCCCATAAATAAACTTTCAAAACATTGTTTTAAATATTTTATTTATTTAGGGGCGCCTGGGTGGCCCAGTCCTTAAGCGTCTGCCTTCAGCTCAGGTCATG
>NC_081557.1:266240408-266301871 GCF_022355385.1 Mustela nigripes | reverse complement strand
CCAGGACCCTGGGATCATGACCTGAGCCGAAGGCAGATGCTTGACTGGCTGAGCCACCCAGGTGCCCATAAATAAACTTTCAAAACATTGTTTTAAATATTTTATTTATTTAGGGGCGCCTGGGTGGCCCAGTCCTTAAGCGTCTGCCTTCAGCTCAGGTCATGATCCCAGGGTCCTGGGATCGAGTCCCGCATCGGGCTCCCTGCTCAACGGAAAGCCTGCTTCTCCCTCTCCCACTCCCCCTGCTTATATTCCCTCTCTCGCGTCTCTGTCAAATAAATGAATGAAGTCTTAAAAAACCAGATTTTATTTATTTATTTGAGGTAGTGGGAGCATGAGCCTGCGGGAGAGGCGGAGGGAGGAGAAGCCGGGTCCCCAGGAGCACCGAGCCTGCGGCAGCTCCATCCCAGGCCCCCCGCCCCCAGCCCGGACCTGAGCCGAAGGCAGACGCTTGACCTTCCCGGGAAACCGTCCCCACGGAGGGAACCGGCCTGCCCCCCTCCCGCCGCGTCCCTGACAAAACGCGCGCCCACGAGGAGGGACCAAGGGCTGAAGTACGAGCCCGCGCGTGTCACCCGGCCTCGGGGCACCTGACACCGGACACAGGAACCTGCTCTGCTCTTGGGCGCGTGCGGCCTCCGGCTCAAGGTCAGGCTGGCTGCGGGTCGCCGGCTGCGGGTCGCCGGCTGCGGGTCGCCGGCTGCGGGTCGCTGCCCGCTGCTCCTTCCTCCGCGTGGCCAGCCCCAGAGCTCGGAGGACACTAAGCACACGGTGGTGGGTCGCGCTGTCCCTCTCTGCTGCGGAGCTGTTTCGCCCGCGGAACCCTCAGCCCGCGATGCCCCCTCGTCCCCCGGGATGTCATCCTGGACACGGTCCACCTTGCCCCGGGCCTGGCCCCTGGCCCGTCGGCCTTGTGCCCGCAGCTGCCCCCCGGCCTTCCTGGGTGACAGGGTCCAGCGCCCGCGGCGGGATGGAGGGGATCTGGTGCTTTCCCGGGATTCCCCGTCCCTGGCCAGAGGGCGACGACCGAGGCCCCCCCGGCCCGCCGCCCCGGCCTCCCCTCACCGCCGGCTGCGGGCAGGCTGTCCCCGTTCCAGTGTCCCTGTGCCAGGAGGCCCCACCCCGTTCTTCTGGCTGTGGCAGCCAGTCCATACGGAAGGCTCGCGTTCTGGCAACCAAACACCAGAGCAAAGCGAACCAACTGACAGAAAACCTGCAGGACGAGTGTAGACAAGGGCCGGGCGCGCCGCATGCCCGACTCTGTGGGCCGGAAAGACGTGGCCTCCTCCGCTTCGCTCCCTCCGCTCCGTCTCCAGAAGAAACGGTCGGTCTGCAGGCTCCAGGGACGCGGCTGGTGGGGGCGAGCGACCCCGGAGCCGCGGCGGGAAACGGCCCAACGCGCGCTGCTGTCGCGGAGGGAGCGCGCGGCCGCTGCCCCCGGGCCGGACCCCCGGCCGCCCGGAGCGCGCGGGTCACGGCGGTCAGGCTGGACCCCGGCGCGGAGGCGGCTGCTGCGGGCCGGACGCACCGACGCGCAGGAGGAGCTCGGGTCCCCGACGAAGGCCCCTGCAGACGCGGGCTGAGAAAGACACAAGGATCTGTCCACGCAGCCTCCTATTCACCCGCTTCCACTGGAGGAGCCGAGCTGGACGGTGAGCGACCACATGGAGCTTACGGGTGCGCTGGGGGGTCAGGAGCGCCTTCGGGGCCGCACCGCCCTGGGCACGCCCTGGCGCAGCCTCGCCCGCGGGGGGACTTCGGGGGGCTTATTAGTGTCCCTCGGCCCTCCTGCCTCTGACCTGAGCGCCCAGCTCACAGCCGTTTCCCCGGCTGACGGGCTGAGCCTCCCGGGGCTCGGAGCAGGGCTGGCGGGTCACAAGCCTGAGGGCGCACACGTTCTGGGTGGAGGCTTGAGGCTCCCTCGGCGAAGCTCACGGATCTGCCCGGGGTTATGCGGTCAGGAAATGGTGGACATAGGGTAAGACTCATCTCCTTCCCATGTCTGTGCTTTCCACTTCTTTTGTGCAATTTTTTTCCACAATTTTTTTTTTGAAATTTTTCTTATTATTGATTTGCCAGAGGCAGAAAGAGAGAGAGGTCAGGGGAGCAGCAGGCTGAGGGAGAGGGAGAGTCAGGCTCCCCGCTGAGCAAGGAGCCCCGTGCGGGACTTGATCCTGGGACCCCGGGGATCATGACCCCAGCAAAGGCAGCTGCTCAGCCGATGGAGTCACCCAGGATCCCTCCTTCTCTAATTTCAATACTTAAAACATTAGAGTTGTCATCTTAAGGAAAATCAAATTTTTGCCAGCTTTCCTGATATTTATTTTCTGTTTTAGTGTTGCTTTTATTTGGATTAATAGGAGGTTGGGGGTGGGCCCTAAAGTCAGGGGAAGCTTCCTGCCCTGGGGCTTCCTTGACATATGCCCACCCAGGCCCGTGTGAGTTAAAGACTTCAGTAAGATCACTAAGTGCTGGATATCTTTTTTTTTTTTTTTTTTGTAAGACTTTTAATGTAACATCATGTAACAATATTTTGACGTATGCACCATGCACTTCCAATACAGACTGAAACTTGGTAACCTCCCAAATATCTTAAAATATAGTTAAGTATAGATCCGATTGGAACTAAGGTGCTTGCAGAGCCTAACACATCTACCTAGGTATTACCAGAGGTTCCCCAGAAACGGAAATCCTTGGGGATACGATCATGTGTTAGTATTATGTTTGCAACATTCCTTTTCTTTTTTCTCAAGCACAAATTCCTTAATTCTTTAAACCTGTCTTGATCGCATATCAAAGGTTGTACAGAACACTGTCCTTGCCCAATAGTGACTATGTCCTCGGTGTGCTGGGGACATTTGTTTGAACCGTAGAGCCTCCGCAGGCTTTTGGCCTGACCTGTCCTTCTGGTACTGACCGCCCATGCAAATATACGTGCACTGAAGTAACGTTATAGTTCACATTTTATTTCAGTGTTTATTTTTGTGACACGTTGTTAACGTTGGAACTTAATCCAAATGGGCTATCGTGTACTTTAAAAACATTTTCCAGTTTTTTGAAAGTGTTGGGCCGATTCCACGTTAAAACCTGTTAAAACCCTAGGGCCTGCCTGAGCCTACTTAGCCATAGCGACTCCATGTTGCCTAAGTAGACATTTTGTTGTTTAATAAATGCCTCAGCAGTTACTGCTATCAGTTCCAGGTAACTGTTCCTAAAACACACAGGTAGGAGACATCCAATCAGCCAAAGCCACATACGTAGAGGTCTGTGGTTGTGCCCTATATAACTAGCCTGTAAGACCAAGGGGGGTCGCGCTCTTCGGAGGCAGCCCTGGCCGGTCAGTCTGACTTCTAATGCTTTGCATAGAATAAAGCTTTAGATAACTTTCACTTTGTCTCAGCCTCGTTCCTTTGATAACAGACCCAACAGAAAGATGTTTAATTATTTTTTAAATAAATAATAGAGGCATGAGAGTCAAAAAGCAGAAAGCATGAAATAAGAGATGGTCTGAACATCTCCCTTCTAACCTGCCTTGTCTCCCGAATGCCCACTTTCTAAAAAAAAGTTCTTATTTACTTATTTATTTATCTTTTTAAAAAATTTATTTATTTATTTGACAGAGAGAGAGAGATTACAAGCAGGCAGAGCAGGAGGGGTAGGGGGTGGGGGTGGGAAGCAGGCTCCCCGCTGAGCAAAGACCCCCCCCCCCCCCAATGCAGGGCTCAATCCCAGGACCCTGAGATCATGACCTGAGCCAAAGGCAGAGGCTTTAACCCACTGAGCCACCCAGGTGCCCCCCAAATGCCCATTTTTGTTCCCATCTTCTCTTGGGTTAAAATATATTCTTCCAAACTCATTTGTATTATATACAAACAAATTCTAATACAGATTCTGATCTCCCTCCCTTTTTTATACATAAAAAAGGCATAGTTAGCATACTGCAGACCCCATTCTGCACCTTTCCTTTTCTCAGTTAATGTGTCATTCCATATTAGTTCATGGACGTTCAGTATAGAAGAGAGGTTAAGCACACTCATGTTAGAGCCGCTGTACAAATGTCAGAGATAAGATGGTGTTGGTTCTTACATCATCCTCCAAATCCTCTGGAGACTGAACCAGTTATGACTTAAATTATTTGGCTAAAGCAGCAGTTCTGATCCAATCTAGATCCTCCTTTGTGGAGCCCGAGTGGTAAGAAGCTGTGAGCCGGATGTGATAAGGAAATAAGGGAGGGCAGCTCAGCTGAGCAGAAATCCAGACCGGCTGCAGAAGCAAGGGCATCTTCCGGGGTTGGATCACAAGGAGTAACTTAATTACTGTACAGGACCAGGGAGCAGACGTACATCAATTGGTCTCATTGACGTCAAAAGTGGATTAGAATTTGCCACCCCCAAATATGCCCTTTGGCGTGAGAGTATTTTGAGCTGAAGATAACTAATAAATAGCAGACCCAAAGGTCTGCCTGCCCCCTTTCTCACCGAGGCATGCATTCCCCTTTGTAAAAGTCACCTAAAATTCCCTGATACGAAGGTGTGTTCCCTCCCCTCTCCAGCACCTGGAGGAGCAAAGCCTTACCGCAGGACCCAAAACGTCAGCACCAAGATGAATCTGCATAAACAAACCTTATTAAAAGGATTCCTACCTTCTTAATTTCTTCCATATATTTACTTTCCCGCAATTTACCACCCCTAGAAACCTCAACCCCTTTTTTTATGTTGATATGTCATCATTGATCACCCAGTATTAAAATGGTTTATAAGCTCATAGGCCGAAGCACTTCTTTGGGATTGGGGATGAGAGAGAGAGAGAGAGAGAAACTCACGACTGCCCACAAAATAAACCCTTCTCCTGTTAATCTGTCTTTTGTCAATTTAATTTTCAGCCCTCTCTCACATCCCAGAAGAGGATAGAGGAAAAGTTTTCCTCCCCTACAACAAGGATATCACAAAGAGTTCCCATTAAAGAAAAAAAAAAAAAAGATGTAAAGATGCCAAATTGTCCTCTGACTCAGAATGACCATGCTCTGAGGAACACTGATGGTGGCATGCTGTATTTAAACCTACTAGCTCCAGGGGGTAAAGTTCGAATACTCATTTTGTACACAAAACACCCTGCTTTGAAATTAGAAGCTTATATTTGTTCTGTTCTTTCCCGTGTGAATAAGATATGCACATCTGATAACCTTGTTGAGCTTGTTTTCCCCATGGGTAAAGGATACTTGTTAAAAGAAATAAAATCATGGCTTTCATACAGATATAAACCGGATAGGTGCCAAATGCTTTCTTTAACTCATTAATTAATAAGGAAACCAGTCAGATGTGAAAACCAGTTCAAAGAACAGGTATGTGTTCAGGCAATCGCGAGTACTGAAGTGAATTTGCTAAAAGAGGCAAAATTGGCCTCTTCCCTTTGGTGGAACCAACCACGGGTTCACGGGGACAAAGTTCATTTGCATTTCTGTGACTGGAATTTTGTCAACACCATCAATTGTCTACAATTTACAGAGTTGTAAATCCCTCAGACACAATGAAAGGCAGACCCTGGTGAGTGAGGTCAAAAGGTGTGCTGGACAACACCTCCTGTTCCATTAAGAAGACACCTAAAACCCAATTTTTAAATCTGTCCATCTCAAAGTCTTTCACATGTGTCCTTAAAGAATGTTCTTGATCTCTCTCTCTCTCTCTCTCTCTCTCTCACATCCACACACACACAGAGTCACAGTAAAAGAAACAACAGGTTTTGGGAACGGTCACTTGCTAAGCCTCTGGAAGTGCTAGAGGAAGAGCACAAGGTTTGTTCTCTGCAAGAGTCCCAGAGGTTCCAACAGCGTTTATTTATGCCCCTGGTTTTAGTACCCAGGACGCTGCTCTGTTCCGTTGAGTGTGCTATTAGAGGCGAGTACAGTAGAGTGTGACCCGCAGTCGAGGCCCGACCCCTTGAGCAGGACACAGGCTTGGTTCTCATCCTGTCCCACCGTGCTCTCACGCCCTGCATCCCAGCAGCCAACCTCGGCCGGCTGGCTAACTGCGCTGCTCCAGACCGGGCGGGCCTTGGCTGGGCTTGTACCTGCCACGCGCCCTCTCCTCCGTCACTTTTCCCTCCTCCCTACCTTCCTTTCTTCAGTGAGAAAACCGCCAACAGTTCTTTCTAAGGCCAGAAGCCTCCTCTCAGCCGGGGGTGGAGGGAAGTCCCCAGCAGAGAGAGCTACCAGTGTATGAGCATCGGCCCACCCCAGCTCCAGCTCGCAAGAAAAGAAAAGAAAGAAAAGGAAAAAAAAAGTTCATCAAACATAGAGTAAGGGGGCGATTTGCCCTCTAAGGGCTCACCTGCGGCTAGCAGCAAGTTCTGTTCAGAAAAATGGAAATTTTCCCATTTCAGGGAAAAATGGGATTCCTTTTCAAGAAACTAGAGGCTTGGTCTGCATTCGCTTCCTTGTTCACCAGCTCATGTGTCCAGCGACACGTACGGATGTAGGATGACAGGCTCCGTGGCCCTCACCGGGCCCAGCCAGACTCTGTGCCGGGCGGACCCCATCTTGCCATCTCCGATCGGCCGCAGCTTGCAATACTTCCACAGTTACATTTATCCATGTCCTGTCACTTTTAACATTTGTCTGTCACTCTCCGTAATATTGAAACTCCTGAACACAGGGGGGGTGTCTCATTAGACTTCATTTTCCACAGTCCTTAACCTAATTCTTGGCTTTTGATGGACCCGCAAGCAGTGTCGAGTTTCATTTTAACCTCCAGACTGAGTTTGGAGATCGTGGATGAGAAATCTAGACCACTCTCGCACATCAGCTCCTGACCTTAAACATGCGCTACCTCAAGCCTTTCAAAGTCTCTGGGCCAGCTCTCGTGGGAGTCAGGACCGGAGGGAGGCCTCGGGTCCGGGAGACCTCGGGTCCGCGAGACCCTGCTGGGCGAGCGCGGACTCTCTCCCGGGGAGGTGGGTCAGCGCCTGCGAGCAGGCCGTGGGGGGAGGCGAAGAGAAAAGCCCAGAGGCTCATGTTCAAGGCTTACCTCTCCCAAGTTTGCTCTCCCCTTTTCTCATCTTCCCAAGGACAAGAGGCCGCGGGTCTCCTGCCCGCTGTCCGGGGCCGGGGCTCCGTGTCGCACACAGGGCCCGTGATCGCCCAACCGCGTCTGGAGCATTCCCGACTTTCCACAGCAAAGCTCGCTCCTTCCTGTCCGCAGAGCAGCTCATGGTTTAATTCTTGAGCGAGGTTTCAACTGGCAACTGCCAATGTTGTTAGTTCATTTTGAAAAGGTGTTTCACTTCATTAAAACATCGTGAAAGGAGCATCGCGTTTAATAGAAAGAAAACGAATAATGGGCGTGTTAAGGGAGTCCCTGGCCCAGGATGAGAATGAGGACCGAAGGCAAAGAGCCTGGGAATTCTGGGTGCTCCCAACCTGAGGGTCCCCGTTCTGTGCGTGCGCCCCTAATCCGGAGCGGGGGAGCAGCTTCCTAGTCCCTATCCCCCAGGAGCTTGATAGATGTTAAGAACTCCGCCAGATTTACGGTTAACAAGAGCCCCGGGTGATTTGTCTTCCAGTTAAAGTTTTGAGAAGCTTTGTTCTTATCTGGATGCATTTGAATTGTAAAAGACTTCAAAGAAGGGCTTTCTGTCTTGCCCTGGAGGAGCTACTCACCTGCCCCCCTCCCCCATTTTGGCTGTGGACTCGGTCACTCTGTGGAATAGGAAGGGTCACTTTAAATTGAACCAACAGTTAAACTCGATCCCAGGAGCCTGGGATCATGACCTGAGCTGAAGGCAGAGGCTTTAACCCACTGAGGCACCCAGGCGCCGCCCAACAATTAAAGCACATCAACGCTCAGATGTTGAGAAGCTTCTCGGCCAAGGGGGAAAGACTATATTGTGACACTTCAGCCCAAGAAGAAGTAGGCATTACTTGTTTCGTTTTACAGATAAGGAAATCGGGGCTCAGAGAAGTTAACTAGTTTGTCCGCCATCATCCTGCCGGTGAGCCGCACGGCAGAGGTTCAAGATTTTTCCTATCGTGATGCTTTTGTGGTTGTTATTATTAGCTGTGTTCTTTTTAAACAGTACTCTACTTGTCTTTCCCTTCGTATTATATATATATATATATTTTTTTTTCTTTTTCAGGATAAATTTATACAACAGCCTAAATTAGTGCTGTGTTTCATAAGGTTTAAATTTAGTTATTTGCAACTGCCAACCACCTGGTCTCCCTTCGAGCAATTTTCAACACAAGGTTCTCTAACTGCCAAGGGGGCGGGGAAGGAAACTGAAAGGCGGGGTGACAGAACAGGCTTCCACTCCGGAAATGACCCCCCGGAGGAGTCCGAGCCATGCCAGAAAGAGAAGGGAGATAAAAAAGCGGAGGGCTCAGAGCTGGAGACAGAGCAGAACTGTGTAAACACACGATTCTGTCGGCTGGGGCGGTTCTGCCTTTGGGGCCTCATCCTGATCCCCCCACAGTTCACGCGGAAGGGACTCAAAGTGTCGGCAGGGACCATGTCAGTGACAGGATGCGGGACACCCTCACCAGAAAGGATGTGGGGCAGTGCCCTGCGCGTGGCCGCAGTCCACCGGTTTATGACACAACATACACGCTTGTGAAATGGGAATTTTCCACGCCCCTCCCTCCTGCAACTCAGGGAGTAAAAGAGATTTTTTTAAAAAGATAGAGGTTGAGATGAGAATGTGGCAAATTGGAGCCGGCAGTTTTAAATGGCAACTCCAGGCCTAGATTGAAGATTTCCCCGAGAACTTTCATTACTTTATGATGAAATTCTAATGCGGGCTTCCCTACTTTGAAGCAGACCTGTCCTCTTCTGCACTGCGAAAGGAAAAAATAGCGTACTGCGTACTGAACTCTGCAACATTTCAGCTCATTTTAACTTAAAGAAATTTCAAAGCCGCAGAAAAGTTGAAACAGTAGTACAATGAAACATGTGTAGCCTTTAGCTAGATACAATTGTTATGATTTTGTCATATTCTCCTTCACTGAACCATAATTGCAACGCTCCAATCCTTAAACAGAACCATGTATCTCTAAGAAACAGACATTCTCTGTATAGTTACAGTAACATTATCATATCCAAGAAATAGAACATTGATATCATATATATTATATCATTGATATAACATTATATCATTGATATAACAATATATTATATCATTGATATAACATTAATATCATCTACCTTGTAGCTCATATTCAAACTTTCCCAATTGTCCCACATGTATTCTTTATAGCAGTATTTTTTCCCTTTTTTGATCTAGAGTCCAATCTTCATGCATTATATGTGGTTGTAAGCTCTCTTAAACTCCTTTTAATTTAGACTAAAACAGTCTCTTTGTTTTCCCCCTTCTTTTCTATCACATTTTCAGCATCTAGGGCATTTTCTTATAGAATTTATCACAATCTGGATTTCACTAATTTTTTTCTTCATAATTTTTTCAGATTTATGTTTATTTAAACCTATAGTCATCAAACACGATTTGGGCGGGGGTGGGGTGGGGAGACAGCTCCCAATCCTGAAGTTAAACCTTGGATTCTAAGTCTTTGACTAGACTAAGTGAAATGATCTAGAATCAATGAGGGCAAGTTACTACTTCCCATGGGCCAAATCGGACCCGCCTGATTTTGTAAATAATATTTTACTGGAATTCAGCCATCCCCATTCATTGATCTATTTTCTATGGCTGTTTGGCTGCTTTCCTGTTAAGAAGGCAGATTGAGTAGGTCTAAGAGAGACTGCGCAGCCCACAAAGCCTGAAGTGTTTACGAGTTGGCCTTTTCCAGAATAAATTTGCCAGTCTCGGGTCTAGAACGGGAAATGCAAATATGACTTTCTCCTTTGACTTTTAGTCAGGACATGCCGTCAGATAGACTGTGCAAATCCCCCTAATGATTTTAATGCCTCACTTGGGGGAGCAGAAAGAACTACATTCAGCAAGACCATTAATCTTTTGTTTTAAACGTTCTCCCCTTTGAAAACTCTTTTAACAGCCTTACATTGCCCAACTCGTATTTAACCCGCAGTCCTCAGCACAAAATCCAAGGAAAGACTCTTCATAACCTGATTCCGGGCACCATTTTCTGTGTCCTAGTGGTTCCCCTACACTCTAGTTCAAGGTTCTCCAATGTAAGGGTATAAAAAACCCAGCAACCACTCAAGGGGGAAGGTTAAGACTCAGATTATCAAGTCCTGTGTCCAAAGATGTGAATTAAGAAATTCTGGGACGAAAGGCAGTAAAATGCTATTTTTCACATCTACTCCAGGTTGAACTGGTACAGGGGGTCTGAAAAACCACATACAGAAAATCACTGGTTCGGAGACAGCAAAATATTTGCCTTTGACGTCCCGTGCCTTTCATGCCTCTTCCCGCACGTTCGCTTGGTGAACGCCCCTCTTTTCCTTCAGGGGGCTCCGCAAATGTCCTTTGGTGAAACTGCTTTAATGTTCTTCCTCCTGGTCTTCTTCACGGTCCGTTCACTCCAGCCCCATCTCATGGACAAATACATACCTATTATCACTTCTCTCATTACGTTATTTCGGTTTATCGCCTGCCAGCCTCCTGGAGCTCCTTGAGGGAGAGAAGAGACGATGCCCTGTTTGCACCCTGGCACAGTGCCGCACACAGAATTGACTTGGGGGTGAGTATGGAAATGAGTGCTTGAGTAAATAAAACGGCTATTTGAAATAGATCCCTTTTGAAGCCATTGACATAAATTTTATTACATGTTACGCAGGTTGATAACTTAATTAGGTAAGTTCTCTCCTTTATGTGTGTTACATAAAGTATATTTATTACCTGATTCCTGAAGGGATTTGGTGTTAAAAGACACCCTTAAGAGAGGAAAAAAGAGAAGCCAGACTGAGAATTTATTCCCAATTACATGTGTTTGACAAAAGACTCCCAACAAGAATGTGTTAAGAGCTGCTATAATTCAGTAAGAAAAAGACAAACCACCTAATTAAAAACAGAAGGAAAAGATTTAAACAGACACATTACAAAAGAGGATATCCAAGGGGCTAACAGGTATATTAAAGAGCACTTGACGTTCTTAGTTATCAGAGAAATGCAGATTAAAACCACAATGAGATAGCACTACATGCCTACTGGAATGACACGGAGTTGGCACGGATGTGAGGCGACTGGAACTCTCACGCATTGCTCGTGGGAGTGTAAATTGGCATAATCGTTTTAGAAATCTGTTTGGCAATGTCTTTGGACTCTAAATACACATCCACTTTATAACCAGCAATCCCACTCTTAAGGATACACCCGAGAGAAGTGAGGGCATTTGTCCTTTCAAAGACACGAGAAAGAATATTCAGAGTCACTTTATTCATAAAAACCTCAAACTGGAAAAAAGTTTGCCAACAGGGGAATGGGTAAACCACTGTGGAATGATCGTAGGATAGAATACTATACGGCAACAAAAAAGAATGAATTATAAATTCACACAACTGCACGGATGACTCTCCGTGTTGAGTGAGGGGAGCCAGAAATGAGTACAAACTGTATGATTTCATGAATGTGAGGTTCAAGAACAGATAAAACTAATGTATGATGATGAAAATCAGAATAAAGTCTACCTTTAGGGGAGGTATTGACTACGAAGGATCAAAAGAAACCGGTTTTGGGGTGCTGGAAATATTTTATATTTCCATCAGGTGAAGATGTCCTGGAGGATATACATGTACAATTTCATCAAGCTCTAAACTTCACGTTGGTGCCCTTACTGCCTTATACACGTGTTAAATGTCAGTTTAAAAGTTAAGAAAAGAGGGACACCTGGGTGGCTCAGTTGGTTAAGCATCTGTCTTTGGCTCAGGTCATGATCTTGGGGCCCTGGGATCCAGTCCCACTGAGGTCTCCTTGTTCAGTGGGGGCGGAGGGGGGTCTGCTTCTCCCTCTGCCTCTGCTGCTCCCCCTGCTTGTGCTCTCTCTCTCTGACAAATTAAAACAAACAAACAAAAAAACTTAAAAAAAAAAAAGTTCAGAAAAGAACGCAGGTCAGTTTACATCACCTCTCTACTACGGACTGCCAGAGCTGCCGATGACGCGGCCGCAGGATTTTGTTAATCTTTACATTTTCCATTCCTCCCCAGCTGGGGCCGGTTCCTCATCAGAAAACAGAGATTAAATAGTACTTTGCTCGTCCAGTTGTTGTAAGAATTAAATAAATAAACACAGAACAAAGAGCTCCGGACAGTGCATGGGACACATTAAGCGATAAGAATTCGTTACTACTGTGCCACACCTGTGCTAAAATTGACACAGTACCCTAAATACACCTGGCTAATATGATATTTTCAAAACTTTGTAATTTAATGGCTGTCAACACTTAAAAAAAAAAAAAACCATGATTGTCTCCTACAACCTGATTTTATACACACACACACACACACACACACACACGGAATGTCCAATAGAAAAAAGTAAAAAATAACCATAATCTATTACTCCTTTATTTACTAATGTTACAGTTTCAAAAACAGCAAACAGAAACAAAAAAAGCAAGCAAGCAAAACACACTCCACCCCTCTGTTCAGTCTTCATAAAATAAGAGTTTAGTGCCCCCACGTTCCCTTCACTCTTCAGAGGTGACCAACGTCGCCAGATCGTGTCTGATTCCGTGTTCAGGATAGAAACATCCTGCTCGGAGTATGCTGGTCAGAGGACAATTAATGGTGAGCAGTCGGGACCCAGGCAAGGGCCGACTCATGCTGGTCTCTGGCAGAGAAGGTGCCTTGGTGCATCTTCATCTCGGTGGAGTCCTCAGTCCCTCCTTTGTCCTTTGTCTAGACCAGCCAGCCCCTTCAGCGTCACTCCCGCCAGCACCAAGACATTTGGTAAAATAAGTACTAGACGTGCACAACCACAGATTCACAGCCGAGGCTTTGTCTTTTCTCAAACAAACATAATCCCAACAATGAGACACTGTCTGCGGGGACTGGGGGGGTGGTGGGAAGGGTGGTTAGTCCAGTTCTTTTTCTGACCACTTACTAGATTTATAAAGCTTTTCCCCTTACTCACTCTGTTTTCCTCTTTTCTTGAACAGATCCCAAGTGACATTTGATGTTCTCTCTGGTGTGACTTTCCATGGGGGTCCCATGAGCCCCTTAGGGCAATGCAACTTGGCTGAGGCCTTTGTCCGGGTGGGAGGGGCTGGAGGGTTTCTGGAATTTTCAGGCCCTTTTTCCCAGAACCAAGGGCCCAGTTTTTTTCTTTGAAGATGATCTGATGCATCTTTTCTAAAGTTCACAAACATTTTTGAATGATTCCAAGCAGTTTGGCTCGAGTTTGGGTGGGTTCAGGACTCATGTATCTTTTTATCTTCAATTTTAAGATGTGGCAAAAGGTTTCAGTTTTATTTGCCCCGCCCCCCCCCGCCCCGTTATTCATTGCGTCTCTGCCCTGAACGCTTACACCAGCGTTCTGCCTTTTCCGCTTCTCAAGTCCCGTTCTTGGTTTCATTCACTAATTCATTCAGTCAGACTTGGTCAAGCACTGAGCTGCTGTCAGCGACGGCCCTGGCTGTAGGGCTGCAGCAGTGCGTAAGGCCAGGTAACATGCGAACGGTCTGCGGAGAGCCGAGTATTTATTTGAGGTACGTTGCTAGGATAAGGCCTTTCCAAGAAGGTGATAGTCCTTTCGATGCCTTTACTTTTTTCTCAAAGTTTTTCAAGGTCTTATTGTTGTTTAGATTGTATTTATTTTACTTGAGAGAAAGAGAATAAGAGAGAGGCAGGAGCAGCGGGAAGAGGGAGAAGCAGGCTCCCCATTAAACAGGGACCCTGAGGCGGGGCTCACTCCCAGGACCCTGCGATCATGCCCTGAGCCAGAGGCAGGGGCTTCACCCACTGAGCCACCCAGGCGCCCCACTGGCAAGGTCCTGGTGATGGTTTCCGTCCTCCTCCCTCTACTTCAGCCTCTTCCCTAGACCTTACGTCAGCACCCCCTTTGCTTCCGCCCTTTCCTTGACTGTCCTGCCTTCCTCTGCTTGGGCTCCCCCTGGACGTCTCCTTCCTGACGGCCTCTTGTTCCCTGCCTAATCATTTCCAGGAGTTTCCTCCAACAGCCACAGTTCTGTCACAAAGAATTTGCATGTGGGTGCTTCACGCATACTTTGAAGTGATTTTAATATCATTCAGACGCCTTGGAAATTGCTATTCGAGAAATAATTCCAGTATAAACAGAGGTTTTGAAACGTCTGCTCTGATGAACCATTGGATGTAGGGGATAGAAACTTTAAGAGCTGTACGTTTCCCAGCTCCTTCTGCTCAACCCCACAAATGGGCTGCTTGTCTTATAAAAATGTCAGTTTAATAGAGTTTTGCCTTCATATACAGCCACGGGGATAGTTATTAAAAACCCACTTGAGGGGCGCCTGGGTGGCTCAGTGGGTTGGTTAAGCCTCTGCCTTCGGCTCAGGTCATGATCTCAGGGTCCTGGGATCGAGCCCTGCAATGGACTCCCTGCTCGGTGGGGAACCTGTTTCCCTCTCTCTCTCTCTCTGCCTGCTTGTCATCTCTCTCTCTGTCAAATAAATAAATAAAATCTTAAAACAAAATAAAGCCCACTTGATATGAGTAGCATATTTTGAAATCTGGAGTGGAAATGACTCTTCAAAAAAATCCCACACCCATTTTAGTGTGACTCACACTTTGAACGACGCCCAGACCACCTGTTGTTTATTCCCTACTATCTGGAACTCTACCTTCGCTTTTGGGTTTCCTCCAGAGGACAGGGAGTAAGTAGATAGGGATCCGCATCTAGTCTTCCACTTAATAAATACATCCAACAGCAGAGTGGATCCCGGGAGCTTCATTAAACAATAAACAGAGGCTGAATTTCCGAGTTTCTTGGCTTTCTTGGCCAGACCCTTGGTACCACGTAACCCCCATAACGAATGCCAGTGCTTAACATCACACCCGGACCATGACTGCTAGTGAATATGGGAATGACTAGGAAGGGAAGGGCCAGGCTTGTAAGTAAATATTCACAAGTTCTTCAGAATAATTCGATTCTGTCTCCTCCGTCATTTGAAAGCTGCCTATGTCAGCTTTTCAACACTTTTATTCTCATAAGCAGAAGCAGTTTTTATTAGAACAGTAAACACGACACTACTATCTACACAGACTCGATGGCCTACAAAAAACATTATAATACTACTTTGCACTCTCATTAAGAGCAAAGCACCCAATTACGTCAGATTGAACTTCGGAATCACGTCTTTGTTTTTGATTCATCTTGTAATACTGAGCCAGGACTCAGAGGGAAAGGGTCAGGAAAAGGAGCTATTTGAGGATTTAATTAAGGGATTAAGTCTCATGGCTCCTTTCGGGGCTGCTCAGGTTCAGCCAGAAGGATGGTAGCATTGTGGGGCTAAGAATCTGATGGTCAGTTTTGCAGGCTCTGGGATTTCATTCTGTCGGCCTGCCAAGGAGCGAGCTGTCAGGCTCTCTCTGCATCCCGGCTTCCCTCCGGGGCCTGAGCCTTCTGCCTCCCAGCGTCAAGCTCAGTTAGCCCCACCCGGATTCTGTGACCCGTCGAGTGTGGCGGCCAGAGTGTTCCAGGGCTTTGCTACCCAAAACATGATCTGAGCTCCAAGGGCAGCCTTTACTCACCTGTTAGGAATGCAGAGTCCCAGGCTCTACCCCCAACCTCCTGAATCAGTAGCTGCCTCTTACTGAGATACCAGTCTGCATGGTGAAGTTCGATAAACACTTTTCAAAGGGGCTCCTCGCCCAGCGGTGAACAGAAAGTCATCCACCTTCAGTGAGCGTCTGAGTCACTGCCCGCATCATCTATCCAAAAATGAGCACTCGTGGTCCCCACCCCCCCCCCAGGGAGTCTGGGATGGGGCTAGAATCCCTCTTCACTCGGCATGTGCTTCTGAGCTCACGTACCATCCTGACTCTTGGGTTCTAAAAGGTCTGGGATCTATTCACGTATCCCATGTCTCGGTCTCTGCTTTAAAGATTATTTTCAACGGTGGCTCCCAAATTTCTCTGCAGAAATGTCTTAGAAGAACAACAATCTGGTTTGAAGAAGGAGTCTTGAATCTGTTTTTGCTGAACATTCTAGATAAGACTGAGGAAACATCAGTTGTCCATGTCAGAAACCAGAGATGGATAATGGAGGTGACTGGGGGACACCATTACTATTTGCTTGATTCCCACCAGTCCCTCTCCCTGGGCCCAGAGACCTTCTCCTGAACTCCAGACTTGCCTTTAGAGCCTTTTAACCACAAGCAGTAGAACAAGTCTCTGCCCAAGTCAGTATAGGCATTTATTAGGAAGGTATCAGATGACTCCCAGAATAACAAGAGGACTAGAGAACAAGGCTCAGAAATTGGTAGGAGGCAGGGCAGATTTTAGGGTCTGAGTAGAAGGAGCTCTTAGGGTTTTTTGTTTTGTTTTGTTTTGTTTTTTTCTGGGAGCCATGCCTGGAGTGAATGAATTCCACCTATTTTCAATATTTCTGCTGTTTTTCTGAAGACTCAAATCCCTGGACAGGAACATTGGCCTGGCTTGGTCAGGGGAGGGCTACCCACCTTCAGTAACAGCCTTAATAATCCAGAAGGAAGGCTTATTCCCCAGTGGAGATGGGGGAATAGATGCCAAAAAAAAAAAGCAATCCGTGTCTCGTGACCTGATAGCATGCTTCTGTGGCTTCTCAGACTTCGCTAGAAGTAAGTTCCATGAGACCAGGATTTTCGTCTGTGTTGGTCTCTGTTGTGTTCCATGCACATAGAATAGTTTCTGGCACATGGCAGATCCTCCATAAGTATACACTGAATGAATGAATGAACGAATGCCCAGAGACGGCTGTATGCTGTGATGGTTAAGACACAGCCTCTAGAGTCGGGCTGCCCGAGTTCAAAGCCCAGCTCTCTCACTTCCTCATGGTGTTAACCTTGGGGGCACCAAGCTCCTTTGTGCTTGTGTGCACAGACCTCCTCATAGCTAAAGTGACATGGACAAGAACACGTTGCATTCCATAGGGTCCTAGTTAGAATGGGATTAGAACAGCGTCTTATGTTGGCTGTTGTCCATCTATCCACTGCTCTTACAAACTATCCCCAAACTCAGAGACTTAGATCGACTTTTTATGTATTTGCTCGTGAATCTTTAATTTGGACTGGGCTCAGGACGGACGACTGGCGCCTGCTCCCTGTGGTGTCTGTTGGTGTTGGAATATCCATGATAGCAGCACGGCTCACGCATCGGACACCTCGGCAAAGATGGCTCAGTGGCAGAGCTGGCAGGAAGAGTTTCCCTGGGATCATGTATCTGGGACCTTGCTTCTTCCCGTTAGCCGGGTTCACGGTTCTCTTCCGTGTAGCCGTAGGACTGCTGCTTCTCGTGGGGTCTCTCCACGGAGTTGCGGAGCTGCCACGTAAGAAGTTTTGGCTGACCTGTTTCCGAGGGTGCAAAGGTGGAAGCTTCTAGATTCTTTAAGGCATAAGGTCTCAAGGCTTAGGTTGCGTTCTATTGGGTTTCTCAACCTTGGCACTATGGACATCTGAGGCTGGGTAATTCCCTGTAGTGGGGGACTCTACTGGACTGTATGTTGGTGGCTGACCCTTTTCTGGCCTCTACCCACTAGATGCCGGTTGCACTCCCCTTCCCCTAACTCTTGACAAAACTGTCTCCAGACATTGTCCAAAGTCCCCTGGGAGGGCTGAGTCTCCCCAGGTTGAGTCCGATTTGGTTAAAGCAAGTCACGGGTCCAGCCGAGATTTAAGGAGGGAGACGGAGGAAGACCCGAGGACCGGGGAACCTGGCTCGTGCGCGGCTACCAGCGCGCGGAGCCCCAACCTGGCAGCGTCTCCCAACCTGGCTGGCTGCAGGAATCCCGTTCCTGGATTCTACCCGCGAGGTTGGGCCATGTCTCCTTCTATCCGACGGGCTGCTCCTTCTGTTTGCCTGATGTCCTCTCTTGTCACCGGCAGGGCCCTGCCATCTCCGTGTCCCATCACTGCTCTTGGTCTTCTCTCCCGCACCACCCTTGGGCCAAGAACGGCTCTTCCCTCTCTTCCCCGCCCTCCGGCAGCTAACCCGCCTCTACAGAGCCTCCTACAGCACGGGACCCGACTCCGCGCTGGAAGAGGCTGCTCTTGTAGCCTCTGAGTGTGGTGCACGGCCCCATACCCACACACGAGCACTACACTCTCTCTCTCGAAGGCGTCCGCTGTGTCCCGCCTTCCCCCTCTCACTCCTATTTTTTCTTCCAGATTCATCTTAGGGTCACGTCCCCCGGGAAACCTTCTGAAAAGGCCAGTCCAATTTAGGAGTTTGGGGAGGGCAGAGTCGATGTCATATTCATCTTCATGTTCCCACAGTGTCTGTTGCATGGAAAGTATTTCTTATATCAATAAATGACTGATTTAAAAGCCAAGGGAAAGAATTTAAAATTTGAGGAGAGACTGAGGAAGTGTGGAAGCAATCATGTCGTGGTCTAGGGCAGAGCCTTCTGGGCGGGAGGATCAGCACGTTGACGGCCAGAGGCTTAAGTGGGTAAGTGTGTTTGCGGAGGGCGAGGAGGCCCGTGAGGCACAACAGGGAAGAACGGCGGGAGATGAGGTCAGACCGGCAATGGGCCGGGACCGTTCGGCTTTGTAGGTCAAGGTCAGTGCTCTGGATTTTATTCCAAGTGAGACAAGAAACCACGGGGAGAAGGTTTGAGCAGAAGAGTGACTTACACCGACCTGTGATGTTAGAGGATTATTCTGGCTCCGGGGTTGAGGATAGACCGGGAGGCCAGCGTGGAAGCAGTGAGGACGCTTTTGCAATATCTGGCAAGAGATGCTGCCAAGAGATGGCCGTTGTTGGTGGACTGGATGTGGGATCGGAGAGAAGGAATGGTGTGGGGATGATTTCATGGTGTGCGGTCGAGCAAGAAGAATGGAGAACAGCTTTCTGATGGGGGAGATTGTTTAGGGATAGAAATTAATGTGTAGGGGTACCTGGGGGCGCTCATTGGGTTAAGCCTCTGCCTTCCGCTCAGGTCATGATCTCAGGGTCCTGGGATGGAGCCCCGCATCGGGTTCTCTGCTCAGCGGGGAGCCTGCTTCCCCCTCTCTCTCTCTGCCTGCCTCTCTGCCTACTTGTGGTCTCTGTCTGTCAAATAAATAAATAAAATCTTAAAAAAGAAAAAGAAAATACAATGGCTCAAAACAATAGAATTTCATTTCTCATAATACAGCCATCTGGGAAAGTTGTAGATCATTGGCAAACTGAGCACAAGACCTACATCTAAGGAGAGCTGGGAACAAAAGCCTGGTTAAAGTGGTTGAACAAGAATGGGAAGTGGGGGCATTGGAATTGGAGACTGGGCATGAACGGCTCTTTTAAGGAGCTTGGTTTTGAAGGGAGCCAAGAAGTCGGGGGGAGGGGTGGTGGCTTGAGGGAGATGGAGGCTCCAGGCTTCTTGTTGTTATTGCTATTGTTGTTTTTTGTTTTGATGTTTTAAGGCTTTTTTAAAGTAGGAGAAATGACAGCATGTTTGTATGCTGATGGGAATGGTTCAGAGAGGAGATGCAGAAGGAGAGAGCCGCATTTCAAGAGCCCCCAGGCCCTGAGCAGCAGAAGAAACTCCAACCGGATGAGGGCTTGGCTTTAGGCAGAAGGAAGAACCATCGCTCACCCATAAAGGCAGCGGGCGAGGCAAGCGGTCGGGCACAGACACGGGCAGGGGTCAACCACCCTGGTGTGTCTGGGACTGAGGGTTTTCGGAGATCATGAGGCTTTCAGTGCCCAAACGCACGTAGCCCATGGCAAACAGGAATGCTTGGTCGGTCCCCTCCGAGGTAAGAAACTTTGTGGTGTGAGTTTATGGAAGTTCTCTTTTGACTGTTTGGGGTGTGGCCAAATGAGGAAGGGCAAGTAGATTTGAACCGTTACTAAGCACCTACATAGCCTGAATCCCACCACTGTACAGTGTGAAGGGTCACCTGAGGTTGTTTTCCCTGTCCTTGGGGAGATTAGGCTCGTCGGAAAACAGCAGAAAGGAACGTGACTGCTCTAAAGCAAGCCAACATGGGGTGTGTGTAGTGGAGCCCCTAAGTCACATTCCATGTTTTCCAGGAACCCATTATCTGCTAGAAGAGATAACAGTAATAACAGCAATAGCAATAACAGTTAACACCCATTGTTTTATTCTATCTTTCACAGCACCTGATGGGGGAGGTCCAATTGTTATCATCTCCATTTTACAACTGAGGGAATGAATGCAGAGTGCTGAAGCAATTTCTTCAGGTCATACATGAGTGGTAGAAACATGTCTTTAACCCTGGGGACTCCTTGCCCAAGTTTTTAAGTGCTATAAAGCATGGTAATATGTGATGAATGACTGACAAGTGTCCTACAAATTTAGAAGGTGAGATAACTTTTGTTTAAGGAAATCCAGGAAGCCTTCCTGGAGGAATTGTTACTCAATGGAACTTAAAGGAAGTTAGGATTTCATTAGACAGAGGTGAGGGAAGGACGTGCCAGGCCCAGAAACCTCAAAGAGAGCTAAGTTGTCTTTTTTGTCACCTGCTAACCTCATCAACACCCAGTCTCGATGGCCAGCGTGGTTTTCCTTTGCTTCCAAAAGAGTTCTTTGTGATTTTAAGAAAGTAGAATCACCAGCTAGAATAATTTTGATTTTCTTACACATTTCCAGTTTGTCTCTAGAGTTCCAGAACGAGCATCAGAACTCTGTTGGTCTTCAGAAGAAAAATAAGTAAATACATATTAATTAACATATATATATACACATACAGAACAGACATAGAGAAACTGCAGCCGTCATAACGGTTTTCATCCCACACAGCGGTATAACAACTTATAATTAAGAAATAGAATTTTTGCCAGCATTCCAGGATTCCTACCCATGCCACTTCTTTTTTTTTTTTTTTTTGACTCTTTTTTTTTTCTAAAGATTTTATTTATTTATTTGAGAGAGAGAGAGAGACCATGAAAGGGGAGAGGTCCGAGGGAGAAACAGACTCCCCACGGAGCAGGGAGCCCGAGGCGGGACTCGATCCTGCGACTCCAGAATCATGACCAGAGCCGAAGGCAGTTGCCCAACCAACTGAGCCCCCCAAGTGCCCCCTCGAGTCACTTTTTATCACAACTCCCTGTCGCTCCTCCTATAACTGTTAAAATTATAAACTAGTTTTGCCTATCTTTGAATTTGATATGAAGGGAATCCTACACTTTTTAATTCTTTTATCTGGCTTTTTCTTTTCCTCAGTGTGTTTATAAGATTTATTCATAATGCTGGATATAATCATGGGTTTTTCATTCTCCTTGCTGTGTGGTATTTTACTACATGAATAGTCCAGAGAATTCCACTATTTATTAAATCATTCTACCATTGGGGCGCCTGGGTGGCTCAGCTGAAGCGTCTGCCTTCAGCTCAGGTCATGATCCCGGCGTCCTGGGAGGGAGGCCCGGGTAGTCAGGCTCCCTGCTCGCAGCGGCGGCCGCTTCTCCCGATCCCTCTGCCCCTTTCCTTCCCTGTCCCGTGCGCATTCTCTCTCTCTCTCTCTCTCTCTCAAATAGATAAAATCTTTAAAACAAATCATTCTACTGCTGATGTGTGTTTAAATTAAGTTTTTTGGCAATTAAGAATACTGTTGCCATGAACATTTTTGCACATGCCTTTTGAAAATGTGCTCATTTCTTTTCAGCATTAACTTGCACGTGCATTTAAAAACACGCGAGCTTCTTTCTAGTGTTCCCACGTCTTAGCACCCGATTGTGCTTCTAGTTCCACTGCGTCTAGTACCACTGGGTCTTCTAGTACTTCTAGTACTGATGAGGTTATGGGGTCAAAATGGCCACTTAGCAGCACTCTTGGTTTGAGACAGAGCTTTTTACCAGATTACAAAATGCACAGAAACCAGGTGACCAGGTCTCCAGAGATGAAAATAAAGTATGACACGTAGGCAATAAAACATGGCACGTAGCAAAGATCGAGCACAAGCCAAGTCTACCTCCTTCCTGAGTGGCTCTGGTCCCAAACTATTAACATGGCTCGTTCTCATTCCTTCCGAGTGACTTCAGTCACGAAGCCCTTGTACATGAACTGTTTCCGGCCAAGGGTGTTCTGTTTCATCGTCATATTTACTATGTGCAACAGATGATAGATACCAATATTTGTTTGCGGAGAGACCTACCGGTTCGGTCCCTGATGGTATACAGGATCACGTCCTGTACTTCCTCGCAGGCTAATTTTCCGTACTGTTCTGGATGGTACCTCGTCACCACCTGAAACTAGTGAGCATTTGAAATGTGGTTGTTGTAACTGAAGGCCTGGATATTTTTAATATTTAATTTTAATTGATTTAAATTAAAAAATGATACTCAATTTTATTATGAGAACGTCTAAGGATGTTTAGTCCAACTCGGCTATGTAAATCTACCCTTTTTTTAGCTGTAAATTTTATGAAACCCAAGTCCCATTAAGTATTTTTTGATAAATATTTTATTTATTTATTTCACAGAGAGGTCACAATTAGGCAGAGAGGCAGGCAGAGAGAGAGACGGGGGGTGCGGTGGGGAAGCGGGCTCTCCACTTGGATGAGGGGCTCGATCCCAGGACCCTGGGATTATGACCTGAGCTGAAAACAGAGGCTTTAACCTGCTGAGCCACCCAGGTGCCCCATCATTAAGTATTTTTTGATAAATATTTTACAACCACATTGAGTGTAAAATACAGAAAAAGATTTTGTATGAAAAAAATGTAAAGATCTTATTAAATTTCTATATTGACTACATTTCAAAATCACATCTTGAATATACTGGGCTAAATAAAGTGTACCATCAAATTTAATTTCATTTATTTCTTTTATCCTTTTATGGTGGCCACTGGCCAGTTGTAAATTACATATCTGGCTCGCACTCTGTATCCGCTGGAGAGCTGCTCTTCTAAAGATTCCCTGATACAGTGTTTTGGGGCAATTCCTGATAGTCTTCTGCCTCGGAGAGCTAGGTGAGAATATCGATTTTCATAAACGCAGGCTACGTTTCAGTTCGTGGCTGCCGGTCAGGAGATGGAGGCACATTTGGTCGAGGGAAATGAACGTGAACTGTGGTGTCAGGCCTGTCTGGGTCTGTATCTGCCACTTACTATATGGCTGACCTGGAGCAAAGTGTTTGACCGCTCTGAGTGCACGAGCTCCCGGATTTCCTCTTATGTAAGTCAGGGACGTGAGCACCACAGAGGACATGGTCCGTGTTCCATCTAGGTTCTTTGGGTCCTGTTTATTATTTGTGTGTGTGTGTGTGTGTGTGTGTGTGCGTGTGTACACACCCAACCCCTGCCTCAATGGGGACACATGTAGGGATACCCTCCCAAACTTCCGCGGTTCCTCAGCCTAAGTAGAGACTCTACCTGGAAGTCATATCCCCATCTGAGGTTCAGCTCTGGGAACCCAACCTAAGACAGCGACCTTCCTGATATATTTCTTGGAGATTAAATGAGAAGCACCTGACACAGGGGAGGTCCTTAATCCTACCCCATGTCGCATACCAGCCAATACATAACAGCAATTTTACTACCTCATCAGGAACATGTGATTGTCAGAGACTTTTTATACTTTAGGAGTAGGTCTGTCCTGACACATCCGTGGTCTCCCTCACTGAGCTCTGTACCCCAACTCTGTTTTCCTTCAGCTCAGATGTCACAGACATGTAAAAACTCATAGGTTCTAAGGACCATAAGGAATACGGTATCAACATGTGAACACCAATGTTACATGTGTTCCTGTGATTTCTCTCTGAGTACAGCCTTGGACACTGAGTAATGACATCACCCCAGGGGACTGATTGTACGGCTTTGGAGGAGCATCAACTATTTCAGTAAGAAAAGGAGATTCCTGCAGCCAGAAGAGAGCTTGCTGACTTCAATAACACACTATAGGAAAATATATTATGATTAGAGCATTTTTGTATTAAAGAGAATCTGCTTATAGTTTCACATACTTTTGGTTCATTCTCTTGACAAATGTTCAGTCATACTGATAGTTACCATTTATCAAAGTTCATGATATGCTGGTTGTTATTTTAATGTGTTGGCAGACACTATCTCATTTAATCTACACCAAAACTCACTTCAGACATTATCTCCTCAGAGAGGTTGTCCTCAACTCTATGGGCAAATAATTTTTGACAAAACAGGAAAAAATATACAGTGGAAAAAAGAGTCTCTTCAATAAATAGTGCTGGGAAAACTGGGCAGCTATATGCAGAAGAATGAAACTCAACCATTCTCTTACACCGTACACAAAGATAAACTCAAAATGGATAAAAGACCTCAACGTGAGACAGGAATCCATCAGAATCCCAGAGGAGAACATAGGCAGTAATCTCTTCGATATCAGCCACAGCAACTTTTTTCAAGATATGTCTCCAAAGGCAAAGGAAACAAAAGCAAAAATGAACTTTTGGGACTTCATCAGAATCAAAAGCTTCTGCACAGCAAAGGAAACAGTCAACAAAACAAAGAGGCAACCCACGGAATGGGAGAAGATATTTGCAAATGACAGTACAGACAAAAAGTTGATATCCAGGATCTATAAAGAACTCCTCAAACTCAACACACACAAAACAGATAATCATATCAAAAAATGGGCAGAAGATATGAACAGACACTTCTCCAATGAAGACATACAAATGGCTATCAGACACATGAAAAAATGTTCATCATCACTAGCCCTCAAGGAAATTCAAATTAAAACCACATTGAGATACCACCTTACACCAGTTAGAATGGCCAAAATTAGCAAGACAGGAAACAACATGTGTTGGAGAAGATGTGGAGAAAGGGGAACCCTCTTCCACTGTTGGTGGGAATGCAAGTTGGTGCAGCCTCTTTGGAGAACAGTGTGGAGATTCCTCAAGAAATTAAAAATAGAACTTCCCTATGACCCTGCCATTGCACTCCTGGGTATTTACCCCAAAGATATAGATGTAGTGAAAAGAAGGGCCATCTGCATCCCAATGTTCATAGCAGCAATGGCCATGGTCGCCAAACTATGGAAAGAACCAAGATGCCCTGCAACGGATGAATGGATAAGGAAGATGTGGTCCATATACACTATGGAGTATTATGCCTCCATCAGAAAGGATGAATCCCCAACTTTTGTAGCAACATGGACGGGGCTGCTCTGAATTAACTACCCTCCGTTGCGCTTTGCTGCCTCTATCATTACTTGAACATTTTTGCTTACTTGGATGAAGGGTTTATTGTGCTCCTCTGTACCTAACTCACCCCTGCACACCCCCTCCCCGTCCCAGTTAGAATCCGTGTTGCAGAGAGTGAGCTCTTTTCTGTTTCCACAGGTTCTAGAATAGTGCCTGGCAGAGGGCTGGCTCTCAGGGAATATTTACTGAACAACAGAAGGAATGAAAATACTGTTGTAGATGAGGTCTCTGAAGCCCAGGGAGGCTAAAAGGAAGATGCCAGAGCCGGGACGGCAGCTCTCATTTGAAGCCCCGTCTTTTATGTTAACACTATTGTCATGTGTTATGTGTGCGACAGAGAAAGACATATCTTACCCGTGAGGACATCACTCTGCTGAGGAGGAGACTAGTTCCTCTTCAGTCGATACTTATTAGCTAACTCTTGCTAGGGAGGAACTGGATCAAGCGCCAGGAACACAGACGTGAACAATGCAGATGCAGATACAGCTCTGGAGCCTTTGGTCCAGAATCCTGAGCGGGGAAGACCCGTATTATGAGGAACAACAAGTGAGCTAAGCATTTGGACAAGGAACGCACAGGGACGGGAAAGAAAAGCAGGGTAGCCCAACAAAGCCAAAGCGTCTTTGTGGGAGGGAAGGTAGCCGGTTCAAGAGGCTGAGGGAAGTACGACGTGAAGGTCGTGAGAGGTGAGGGCAAGAATGGCAGGAGGCAAACAGAACAGCCTGGAAAATGACGCTTCTAAGTAAGCATCCCGCAGCCTGGGGAGTGATTCTTCCTAACGGACATTGGTTTCAGCGCTGTTGTGAGGGGAGCTGAGGAAGTGGGGAGGTTCTCCCTCCGAGGGAAGCTTCATGAAGTCGTTGACAATGACACTTAGGCTTGGAGGGGTCCCAGGGTTCAGAGAGACCGAGGCAGGAGAAGAACGCGAGGACAGTTTCTTGTTTCTTTCTGATTCGACTTTGTGAGTAATACATTCAATGGTTTTGGACCCACAGTGCATAAAACTGTGAAAGATCTCACTTCCGCTGCTGTTTTCTCACCCGTCCAATTCCCAAACTCACACCACCACTGGTAATGTATTAGTTCCTTATATGTCCTTTCAAAACTACTTTATGCAAACACAAGCCACTGTAAATAGAAATTCTTACCCCCCCTTTTACTGCACTAGGTAGCATGTTAGAGTCATCATTTTATACTTATTAACAATGTATCTGGGAAACCTTTCCATATCTGTACATAGAGGTCTTTCTCATTTATAAATAGCTGCACAACGTTTATACAGATGTACCATAATTTATTTAATGAGTCTTCTTACTGATAACTTTTAGGGTGTTTTTGATCTTTGGCTACTAAACAGTTTTGTAGATATGGCAACAGATAACTGTGCAATATATTTATAATTTTTAAAGCTATGGCTGAATTGTCATCAAAGGAGGTTATATGAAAATGCCTCCAAAAGGTTAAATTTAACTACAAAATTAATCATAAAACTGGAAGGAAATAAAATGAGTTATTTTTTAAAATGATGCCACTAATGTATTTGCTCATTTCCAATAAAATACTGGATATAACTAAAAATTGGAAATGGAAAGTGCTATCATGTACTGGATAAGGTACAGACCCGGATTTTGTGAAGCCTGAAGCTTACGCAACTTAAGGCGGTCGTCTTTAAGAAAAGTGATGTGAAGTTAGAAAACAGGCCGTATGGAACTTTGGAAGGGGCTCAGGTGAGAAAGGGTTCCAGAAGGTTCCCTGGCTTTGTGCCACATCTGCTCTTTAAAGGACATGCATCACACACGCAGAAGAAACTAATTACTCCTCCTTTTCAAGTGGGAGAAGCCGTGTTCAAAAAGTGCTGGGCCCTGTCCTTAGCTACATACCAACGAGACTAGACCCACAGGCCTTCGAGATCTTGGCTCTGCGATAAAGGTGATGTTCCCTGTATCCACACCCCGTCTTCCCAAAGGGATTTCCAGTTCCATCCAGAACATTCCAGGATGTTCCAGTCACATGACGTATTTCACCTTAGGAACTCCAAACATCCTTCTTGTTAATATTAACAATAATTCCATGATATGGAATTTCACATTATAGAGAATCCGGGGAGAAGTTCCAAGGGCCGCCCATCAGTTTCATTGATCCCGGTCAGATGCATAGGAGTTGTAGCTGGCCAGGGGTTAGCACTGGGAAATGACTTCCTTATCCCAGGTTTGAAAGAGATAAGCTGACGAATTGCTCTTAATGATCTGAAGTTAATGATCTCTCTCTCTAACAAGCAGCGGCTTGTTTGCTTGGTCCCACGTTCGGCTGCCACCCCTGAGACTGCTGCCCTCGCGCTACCTCTGGGGAGAGAAGACAGCCAGCCGGTGAGGAGACACACACATTCTTTGGAAGAGCAGAAGAGAGCACCCAAGCAGAGCCGGGAAGAAGGAAGAGAGGGATCCAGAACCAGGGCTAAGAGACAACGGAGTTAACTAGTCTAATGTCAGTTAAAAATAAAGCGGAAGTCAAGTCCGCAGGAACGCAAGCACAGAACAGACATTCAGAAATACGGGCCACCTGCCGGGCAAGATTAGGTTTGGGGGAACCGATCCATTTAACACAGAGAGACTCAGATCTGATATTTAAAATACAGGCATTATCCACTTAGGTGAGACGTGGAAAGAGCCCCTCTGCAGCCACCTGTGTGCAAATTTCAGAGGTTCTATGACTATGTGGAAATAATGTTGACCTTCACTCAAACATGCCTCGTAAACTGGGTTCATGTTCATTGCTAGTGTGTGAATGTCCGCAGTTGAGTTCTCAGGCCCAAGATGAACAGGTTTGGTAACCACTTGCGAGGAAGCTTTTCCTGCCGCTGCTTCTTTCCCTTTCTTTCCTTCCTTTCTTCCCTTTGTTTCAAACTGACCCCTCAAAGGCAAAGTTCTTTTTCTTTTCTTTTTTTTTAAAGATCACTGATGCTTGTGCAAGATGTAATGAATTTACAACCGCAGACTCTGACATGCAAGAAGCATCACCTTTACCTTTTATTTTGTTGTTGATTAAAAAGAATGTGTTTATTTCATCTTCGTTGGTTTCTTTAAAATTCATTCTACTCCCACGGTACCTCACTAGGTGGAGGAAGATTGAGTCTTTGGGGATTTCATCACCCGCTGATCATAAAGACTCAGGATGCACATGCAGTGTCCCCAGATTGGGTGTAGCAGTCACTGCGGCTTTGGCTAACCCACAGGTGTCCCCCCAAGTCCCTTTTGCTTTGCCACCTTCCTTGATGTGAGCCGTAGACAAGTGGTCAGTGATGGTCCTGACTAATGAGAGGTAAGAGAACTTCTTTCTGCTGCGGGTGTAGGAAACGACTTGTTTTTCCTGACAAAATGGGTGAAGACCCTCGAGTTCTCTCTTCCTCTTATTCTCCGGACTTAATAGGGACATGGTGTCACAGCAGCCATCTTGCAGTCATGAAGGACGGCCCAGGAGAGCTGCACACTTGGTGGCCCCAGCATCGTTGAACCACTGAACCAGTTCCGTGAGCCACTTCCTTCTAGAACTTCTTCCTGTGAGAGGAAAAAGAAATACCTACTCTTTGTTAAGCCACTGTATGGTGAGTTTCTCATTATTTACAGCTTAAAGGATTTCTAACCGAGCCACAGAGAAAACAACTCTATTCTCCAGTCCATGCTGGCGGCTGACACGCTGACGGTGTCAACAATTCCTTGACGTCCAGTGAGAAGTTGCTCCTGGACCACTCACTGGACGAAGAGACAACCAGGGCTGGGGCCCTGGTTACCTCGAGTTCAGAAGCCAGGCAGCCACTCCCTCTGAGGCTCAGGGAGGGAGCCGGGACTGGGTCCCTGTAACTTTGAGCACCCGGAGCCCGCTGTCTGCCGTCTTCTCCTCTTGCCACTTCCAGAAGCACTCGCCTTCCTCCTTTCTTCACTCGGGATATCGAGCCCCATCTCTGGTGTGAGCTAAGGTCTTTATAAACGAACGAACGGAGAGGCTTTCTCAGGAAGCTGCTGCTTTCCAGTCAGCTTCAAGCCATCTCCGCGACACGGGAACGGAAAGGGAGCTCTCTGCGTCAGATGTAGGGAGAAAACGAAAGAGAGAGCCCGTAGACGTTAATATTTCAATAAATAGCTCGCCACGCCTAGCCGTCGAGCAAAGTAGCCTCCGTGGGAGGAGACACTGAGCGTGATGACAGCTGAGTAATTAGCTCTGTAAACTTGAGCCCTGTGCAAACTTGCGTGGACGAAGTCATTGGAGTCGCTTCTCACCTGCTCTGCAGGCACCGGGATGCTTCCTCATTCATAGGCAAGAGCGCTCTGTACTCTGGGGCCGAGGGAATGGGCGGGGAGTGGGGAAGGAGAGATGCTTAACATTTCCTTCTTCCAAGACTTGCCGTCCTGAACTTCACCATTTATATTGAAGATGCCGGAGCTTTCATTTGAAACTGTCCTGTTCTTATTTCTGCAACTTTTTATGGTTGGAAGTTTTACTTATGGTTTAATACCTTTTCTTGAAAAGGTCATCATTTATATGATTAATAGTAGAATTGATTGTAATAGCAAATGCCTGGAAATGATCTACATATCGGCAGGAGTCTGAGTATACAAACTGTAGTGCAAACACGGAACGGAATGCTTTTTAGTTACAAAACTGAGAGTGGAGGTGCTCTCTAATGGGTATGAACAATCCTGTCTCTCTTTCCCGTCCCTTATCTGCGCAATTTCCATTCCCTTCATAGAAGGTTTCTTAGGCATCTCTTCAGAGTTTCTCCATACACAAGAAAATAGAAATGTAGATTCTCATTTTTCTTTTTTATACTAAGATACTTCACGTGCTGCTCTGCTCCTCGTTTGTTTCACCAAATAGTCTATCTTGATCTCTTTCCAAAATCGAAGACTTTCGCTTGTCCCAAGTCTCCCTACACATCGTGCAGCAGCATTGTAAAGTTTTCTTCGTATCAGTCATTCCTTATTTTGTTTATTCCTAGGATTTTTTTTCCTTTCATCTTTGTCTTTTTGTTATTCCTGGGCTTGCTTTTCCCTTCTGTTCCAGTGGCTGTTCTCTTCTGCTCTGGTTGTATGTGTATTGATTTCTGTGCATTAGCTCTTAACCTTTCCACTCTGCTTTTATTTTTTAAACATTTTCACAAACTCTGATTAAGGTAAACAAATCCTCCTCTTTTGGCACAGATTTCTTTCTTTTCTTTTTTTGAAAGATTTATTTATGTATTTATTGACAGATAGAGACCCAGAGAGAGAGAACAGGAGCAGGGGGGCTAGTGGGGGAGGGAAAAGCAGGCTCCCCTCAGAGGAGGGAGATGGACACGCGGCTCAGTCCCAGGACTCTGGCATCACGACCTGAGCCGAAGGCAGATGCTTCACCGCTAAGCCACCCAGGTGCCCGGGCACGGGTCTATTCACAATGCAAAGCTCTATGTTCTGGGCTTTCAGAGCCGTGACGGCTCTAAGTCCCCGTGTGCTCAGGGCTCCTCATGACAAGATCGTCTGCTGACATTCAGAGAGTAATGATCAGTCCGGGGCTTCGTAGAAGGGACTGCCGGACTGCAGCGCAATCAAAACTACAAAACAATGTTGCAGAAGCTGTTCAGCCAGATACTACAACACAGCCGTGCGTGGCTGTCCTGGCTGTTTGGTTTGTCGGTTGAGCTACGGTCCATGTTTCTTCGGTGCTTCTGGCCCACCATACCTGGCACTTTGGGGAACACAAAGAGAGAACTCTTCACAAATTTTGCGGGTACCAGCTCAGTATCTTAGGTTCATCTGTTCGTAAGATCTTTCTCTGCCATCATCTGAACTGCCATCCTAAGGACACACGATTCAAGTGCAATACGATCACAATAGATGTTTTCTATTCCTGTTATTTACAAGCAGCTGTAACTGACCAGAAGGGACACACGTGGTCAGACCTATGACATAGTCCCTACTGCAATGAGCTCTAAGTTGGTGGCTTTTAAATGAGACAACCTTGTAGAGTTATTTCCTAAAAACCTTGGATCAAGGGTGCCTGGGTGGCTCTGTCGCTTAAGCATCTGCCTTCAGCTCAGGTCGTGATCCCAGGGTCCTGGCATGGAGCCCCGGGTTGGTCTGTCCGCTCCGCGGGAGGCTGCTTCTCCCTCTGCCTCCACCTCACCCCCCTCTCACGCTCTCTCTCTCACTTGCTCTCTCTCTCTCTCTCAAATAAATGAATAAAAATAAAATGTTTTCAAAAATAATAAAAATAAATAAATAAAAAAAACTTGGACCAAAAGGTCAATCAAAACCCAAATATTTGTGATCAGGTGTCATTCTCTTTCAATTAAAGGCTGCAAAATTTCATAAGAGTCTACAATAACTGCTCCCAAAGTGTAGCAAAAATATTTTTTAAGTCAGCTTTTCATTATTTATGAGGAAACTCTAAGGCTTGTGTCGCTTACGAGGCCACATTTCTTTTCATCTCTATTTTCAGTTATTTCAGGTTTCCCCGGCAGCTTCCTTGGAGGCTGTCAGAAGTCATGAGATCGGCAGAACCGGTTGGAGAGTTGCAGACGCGCAAGCTCACCCAGTGCAGCCCCCGCGTTCCACAGATGAAGACACCAGGGAAGGGAACGGCTAACCGACGGCTCGGCATCACGCGGCGAGCTCCCGAGGGAGCCCGGAGTGGGAGCCCAGCCTCCTGCCCCGCCGCCCAGCCTTCCGTCACCACATCCCGGCGCACCTCGCTAGGCGTGAAGAAGAAAACACCTTCCGACCATCACTGTTGACAAAGACGTGGGGCTGCTCACCGTCCGGAGGCACATTCCAGCTGTTCGCCGGGATCCTTTTTCCCTATTGGGCAAGCTCCCTCAGTGCCACAGGGGTCACGGCTGCGCGCGCCGTCGTTGACTGCAGGCACTGGGGCGGCCCTGGTCTCCGGGTATAGCGCGGCCCACACTGTCGCTCCGGCAGCAGCTCACAGTCCTGCCAAAAGTGAGCTCATTTTTATTTCCACCAAATCTGTTATTTCTCTGTTCTTATTTTATTGATTTTTCTTTACTTGATAATCACCCATTTGTCTAAGTCCTTACCATTCTTGACCCGTCACATTCTTTTATTTTCATTTTCTGTGGTCCCATCACTTAAATATTCCCTGCATATTTTCTCATCTCTTCCTCTCTGTTTGCACGTGGCTCCGTCACTTTTCACCTGCACTCTTCCCTTTGTCTCTTTCCTCTCCAAACTCCTCCCCACACGATCTTCCGAGTCATTTTTCCAAAGGGTAAGCATCCTCTTGCTATGCTCCTGCCTCAAAATGCTTCCTGTCTTCCCCACGTCCACTAAAGCCAAACGGCATGATTATTTAAGGTCCTTCATGACAACCTGTCCCCTGCTTGCCCAACTTTTCTACCACCACAGCTTTTCAACGTCAGGATCCATAAATGCAAAAACTCTTGCAATTTTTCGAAGCCATGAAACAACTGCATGTCCTCGTGTCCCCGTGTCTTTGGACATGCAGCTCCTCTCGGCCCAACATACTCTCCTCTGACCCCTCTCCGACCTCCGAGCCTGTTGTCCGCAGCTGTTCTTGTCACCCTCTGAGTCGACCCTGAGCACAAAGACGAGCCTCACAGTGATGCCTGTAGACAGAATTTATTTTCTGATGCTTCCATTGGGCCTTGTTTGTGCTTCTACTATTTGCACCATGTTATAGTAGGGTGCCTGGGTGCACCCTATTTGCACCATGTTATAATTCCTTATTTACACGTTACTGTGGTGCTTCCCTTTGCCTCCAGACCTAGCAGGGCCTGAACAAACCGTGGAACAGTAACTGGGCACACGCGGTAGCAATCGAGGGCAACGTTTTGTGGTCAGACGTAACCTCGTATACTTAGAACATCTGAAAATAACACTATTTGGTCAATGCTGCTCAGAACAGACTCATTGCCCAAGCTATAGAGTTGAAATGTTTTGAATTTATAGAATTTTAATGACTATAATTTAGAATGATTATGATTCATATCTACCTTACCCTTTCATTGAAACGGATTTTGTTTCCTCACTGTGAAATCATCGCACATAACGATCTCCAGGTGACGCACAGTCATTTTGGCATGTGGAGATATGGAAAAGGCATCATACATTTTATGTTTTTTTTTCAGCAGAGGATTTACTGGTGTTTCATGTGTATTGTGAGCATTAGTTAGCATCTGCATCTCTACAATCTTTGGTCGAATACATTTACATATTTATTAAGATGTTCCGGACTTCTGGGCCTTAACAACATTTGTGATGAGGTTATTACATACATACACAAAGATCAGATAAATAAGGTTAAATACGGTGTTCACTAAATTAAACGGGGACACAGAGCTAATCGCAGCACTAGCCCAGGGACTGGTTAAGGTTTCACTTCAGGGCCTCCCTCCAGGTTCCACCAGAGCGCATGCGACCGAGAGGAACGCTCTTGTGTCCCCCGGGAATCCAGATGCTTATTTCCTTCCAAGGTGAAATTTATTCGAATGTGCTAATTTTACCTAGCATTTGCATTTTACTCCATTACGTATTGTTTTAAATAGCAACTTCTAATTTTTAACCTAATAGACATCCACGTAACTCCAGAAGGCTGTGCCAGGAGGAAGCTGGAGTTTCCTGCACTCGCCTTCGCTTGCCACAGGTCCTCAGAGCTGCCCAGTTCAAGGAGCAGGGCTGGTGGAAAACGTACGGAGCCTGCTACGTCCGGGTGTGGGCCCAGCGCTGGTTTTGCCACTCACTGGCTCTCGATTTTAAGCAAATCACATATCCTTTCAGAGTTTCAGTTCTTCCCCTTAATGAGAATGGTGACACCGGCCTTAGCTCCTCTGAGGGTTATTTTTAAAATTGAATGAAAATTTTTCAGCGAGCTGAACACTCCGACTTAGAGCACGGGCAGGAGAAACGGAGCACCGGTAGCCAGAACTGCAGCCGAACGTCATCGCATCAGGCCACTGCCCCCAAGACACTGCGGCTGCCACCTGTGGCCTCTCGGTGCCTTACCCGCGGCCACCATCCCCGCTGACCCCGCATCACAGCTGTGGGGGTCGCTGTGGCCCCCTCTCCTGCTGGCACCTCCACAGTGAACTCTGGCCTCGTGAAGTCCTAACCGCAGCTGCAGGCAAGGCTGCATCAGGCCTCCTGTCTTTTATGGCAGCAGATTGGCTCAGGATCCAATGCACAGGCCAACAGAATGGAAACTCCCTCCCGTATAAGAAGGGATTAAGATGCTGGACCCATAGCAGCTCCTTCTCAAATACACCACAGCCTCCTAACTGCCCTCACGGCCTCCAGCTTGTTCCCCTCCAACCTCCTACCACTGCCGGCATCAGAAATTTTTCCCAAAGGAAAATCTGGTCTCTGCCACTGCTGTTTAAAGTCTCCCAGGATCCGCTCCCCACAATGCCAGGGTCATGCATACGCATCAGAACGCAGTGCACACACTTCTGTGGTCCTTAACTGCACCACAGCCTCTCTCTTCTGAGTTTCGCGTTCCCCTTCTGCCCAGCCCAAGGGCTGGTTTTCCCAGTAGGACATGCTCTTCATGCCCATTTGCCTTCCCTTTTATGAAAAGGGGAACTCTGAGGGAATTAAAAAGACAAAAGACCAGCATACTAGCATCTGTCTTCAAAAAAGCCAACGCTGGGCTCTTCCAGACAGGGAGGGGATAAAGGCAGGGACCTTCCACATCCAGGCTGACGCTGGGCGACCAGGAAGAGAACCGCAGGTCTCCCTGCTGGGGCTGGAGGCACGGCCGGTCCCCGCTCAGTGGGAGAAGCACCTAGCCCTCCCCGAGCACAGCCCCAAGGGCCGGAGTGCGGGGACCAGTCGAAGAGCAGTCGGCAGCCAGAGAACCAAATTCACGCCTCTACTCCGCTCGCTCGTCCTGGCCGGACGTAATCCCAAGCTGCTTGCTTTGATCCATGGAAAGGGAGTCCAGAAAGTGGGAACACTGGAATATTCTGCCCGGATGCCGATGTGATCCCAGGCCGGTTGATGCTTACGTTGGAAGTGGACAGTACACGCCAGGGCCGGTCGGCCCCGGGGCAGGCCCGCGCACGCTGCCCCTCCACTGCTTCCTTTTCTCGAGGCAGGAGACGACCTCACGTCCTCCAGACTCAGCCGACTGTGCAGATACACAGGGCTGTGGAAGGATCCGGAGTAAGCTGTGAAGCTAGATCACTCCTGGGCGCAGAGAGTAGCTCAGGAGAGGAAATTTGATTTTAGGCCCTTCTGTACTACTTGAATTTCTTCACAATTCTAGTGTGTTATTTGAATGATTGGATTTTTAAAAAACCAACTCAAGAATTAGAGAAATGGTAGTGGCTCCTTCTTTGCTATTTTGTTTTTTGCATTTCTTTCCAAAGGACCTAATGTGTCCTGTAAAGGAAGGCACAGAAGCCATGTGGGAAACAAACAGGAAGACTGTCTTAAGCAGTTGAATGAAACATTATTATGTTAAAATTACTGAGAGAGGTTTCCTCAGAATATTGCTGAACAATGCAGGTCAGAAATTATTATCATTATTATTTGTTAGATTATTTATTTATTTGACACAGCGAGAGGGAACACAAGCAGGGGGAGCGGGAGAGGGAGAAGCAGGCTTCCCGCCAAGCGGAGAGCCTGATGCGGGACTCGATCCCAGGACCCTGGGATCATGACCTGAGCTGAAGGCAGACGCTTACTAACTGAACCCAGGCGCCCCAAATGTTGGAAATTATTAACTAAAATGTACTCATCCACACAGTGAAGGATGGAATAAACCGGTAAATAAAGATTGTGTTGCATGTCCTTCACATATACAACAACCTTCTCAGCGACCATTGGCGGCCAGTTACTCACGCGTCCGTCCTGCTTTTAGCCTCTGGGATGCCTCCCCGTCCTGGGACAGCGTCCAGGCTTCCACACAGGAGCACCAGGTTGTCCTGTCCTCCCTGTCACGGGCACGCTGGCTTTTTAACCACCCTTTCTTTTTTCAAATGGGCAGCAGCCATATTTTATCATTTGATTTTATTTTTTAAGATTTTGTTTATTTATTTGACAGAGAGCGCGCCCACGCAGGGGGAGCGACAGGCAGAGGGAGAAGCAGCTCCCCGTGGAGCAGGGAGCCCGAGGCGGGGCTCCATCCCAGAACCCCCAGATCACGACCTGAGCCAAGGGAGGACGCCTCGCTGACTGAGCCACCCAGACGCCCCTTCTCATTTGATTTTTGTTATAGCCCTTGGAAAAATAAAGGTAGTTACTATCTCTTTCTTGACGAGGAAAGCTCTTGTTTTTTGACGGAGCTGGGATGAAGCTTCTCGTCTCCTGACTACGAAGTTTCCTGAGTTTGCACCGTCCGCCTCATCCGCACTCTCAAACCGCCCTCCGCGTTTTCTTTACGTGTCATTCTAATAATATGTTATTCTTCTAATACTGCAGTCCTCTCTCCGACATTCTCCTTCCCTGCTATTTCCCTGTGCCCTGTTCTTGCCCTTTATAAGATGTAAAAGGAAATATCTATATTCAAACTGAATGTGTATGTGTGTTTTGTTTGTTTTCTCCACTAGGGTATAAGTTCAATGAGGGCAAGACCATGTGTCGACCAACCCTCCTACTCTATACCCATTTAGGGCCTGGCATGTGGTAGGAACACAATAAGCATTTGTTGAGTGAATGAAGAAACATCAGCTTCTGCAATAGGTAGCACTCACTTGGCCTCATTTATTTTATATTATTTTGAGATAATTTATTTTTAAATAATCTCTATACCTGACATGGGACTCGAACTCACAACCCCAAGATCAAGAGGCACGGGCTCTACTGACTGAGCCAGCAGACCCCTCATTTAACCTAGCATGAACAGAAAAGGAACTCTGTGGACCCGAGTATTTAGGGAGTTCAGGAATCAACTGGCTTCAATCACAGCTCTCCTGGGTGAGATGAAAGATATTTCTCCTCTTCCCCCTCCCAGTTCCGACTTTCTGGCTCCCCCTCCTCCTCTCGCTCCTCTGGCTCCCTCAGGCTTGCCTCCTACAGCTGGGCCTCCCCTCCACTCCCTCTGTGCGCGGCGGAGACGGCGGCTCGGAACTCGGGGGTTGCTGCCCTGCTCTGGCATCCCAGCCAAGAGAAAGTCTCTCTCTCTCAACATCTGTGTCTCCGTGGCAGGAAACATGGAATTTAGGATTGGCCAGACCTGTGTCCATTGTGGGGGGTGGGCACGGTGATCGGCAGCTCCTCTCAAAGCCCGTGGAAGAGGGCACGGGTGTTTTCCCAGAGCAAGGGATCCTGTGCCCAGGAAAAGAGCGTGTGTCCTCCGTACACGTTCACGGGGAATTTTATTAAGGAGCAGAGGCAACTTCCTGCCTCTCACATAGGAACTCTCTGCATGGACCTGAATTATGACCTTTGGAACTCTTGGACTTAGATCATACATTTTTAAAGGACGGACCACACTTTATTCCTTGAGTCCCAAAGTGTCGGTAGGTCAAGTGCAGCGGGAAGACGACCCCACTCACACCAGCACGGCTCTGTGCAGCCAAGCAGAGGACCGCAAAACTCCTTTTTTTGGTTGTTTGTTTTGGCTTTCAACCAAATAGGAACTCGAGAAATTTGTTTGTCGATAAATTGTGCTTCCACGTGCAGGAGGAAATGTGCTCAGTAACAAGCACAGGATGTGGACCTCCGTGGCATGCACAGAGTTCTGCGGGCGGCGTCCTCAGGGTCCTACGCAGGGGGTCGAACAGGGAATGCTCAGGGTTCAGACCGCTGCTAAGTACTAGCTTTCCTGTGGCCTTGATATATGTTTTAAGGTTTTATTTATTTGAGAGGGAGAGAGAGAGAGAACATAAGAGGGAGAGGTCAGAGGGAGAAGCCGACTCCCCGAGGAGGTGGGGCGGGGACTCGATCCCATGACTCCGGGGTCATGACCGGAGCCAAAGGCAGTGGTTCACCGTCTGAGCCACCCAGGCGCCCGCAGCCTTGATTCTTAGAGGGAGAAGTGGGCTTTCAGAGTTAGGTGCTTGTTGATTTGCTCAGGTCCCCGTGTTTGAGAATAGTCTTCTGGGAAAGAAATAAAGATAAATTAAAAAAAAAAAATCAACGTTCCTTCTCAGTTTCTATCTCTAGCTACTTTGCTTTCATCTCCTTTCTGAAGGGCATGAAGTGCCTCTTAATGCAACAGATTATAAATGAAGGAGAATGACTGCGACTAGTGCTATTCAGACACCCGATAATGTAGGCTCAGGGACTCAAATGCCACTTATCATACAGAAAGTAGTAACCTAGTTCTTTCTTAGTCACTTTTTTTTTTTTTTAAACTTTAGAATCTGGGTCTCAAGGAGAAGGAATGGTGAAATGTTCTGCTTTTTAAAGTTATAAATATATGTGATTAATAAGAAAAACACTGAGGGAAATGAAAACAACCTCACAGCCTGCACTTCCTGACACCCTCTTTTGATTTTGTAAAGTTTCCTGTCATGACTTCTCAGTATATTTATTTTTAAGGAAGTTCCTTTAGCAAGAAGAGAGACCCTAGCACCCTGTCCCTCCTGAGACACACCCCCCCACCCCCACCCATCAAAGACTTAGAAATCTGTGCTGCAGTATTATTCTACATTTTAAACAACAGGGCCATGACATCTGTCTCTAGATGGTTTGCGAAGCAGTAGAGAGGAGAGAGAAAGTGAGAAGTACCAGATCCTGGATTTCTGCCTCTTTGCACAGTGCAGGAGCTTGAAGGCAACAATTTCATGATTATCGTTAGTTATGATTTTTCTTCTTCTTTTTTTTTTTTAACATAAAATGTATTATTTGTTTCAGGGGTACAGGTCTGTGTTTCATCAGTCTTACACAATTCACAGCACTCATCATAGCACCTACCCTCCCCAGTGTCCATCACCCAGCCACCCCATCCCTCCCGCACCCCCTCCCCTCCAGCAACCCTCAGTTTGTTTCCTGAGATGAAGAGTCTCTTGGTTTGTCTCCCTCCCTGGTTTCATCTTGTTTCATTTTCCCCTTCCCTTCCCCTATGATCCTCTGTCTTGTTTCTCAAATTTCTCATATCCATGAGATCATATGATAATGTCTTTCTCTGATTGACTTACTTCGCTTGGCATGGTACTCTCTAGTTCCATCCACGTCGTTGCAAATGGCAAAATTCCATTTCTTTTGATGGATGCATAGTATTCCATTATGTATATATACCACATCTTCTTGATCCATTCATCTGTTGTAGGCTCTTTCCATAGTTTGGCTATTGTGGACATTGCTTCTATAAACATTCGAGAGCACGTGCCCCTTTGGATCACTACATTTATATCTTTGGGGTAAATACACAGTAGTGCAATTGCTGGGTCATAGGGCAGTTCTATTTTCAACACTTTGAGGAACCTCCATGCTGTTTTCCAGAGTGGCTGCACCAGCTTGCATTCCCACCAGCACTGTAGAAGGGTTCCTCTTTCTCCGCATCCTTGCCAACATCTGTTGTTTCCTAAGTGGTTAATTTTAGCCATTCTGACTGGTGTGAGGTGGTATCTCATTATGGTTTTGATTTGTATTTCCCTGATGCCGAGTGATATGGAGCATTTTTTCATGTGTCTGTTGGCCATTTGGATGTCTTCTTTCCAAAATGTCTGTTCATGTCCTCTGCCCATTTCTTGATTGGATTATTTGTTCTTTGGATGTTGAGTTTGATGAGTTCTTTTTAGACTTTGGATGCTAGTCCTTTATTATTATTAATAGCTAACATTTATTGAGCTTTTGCTAGGTATCATCATTGTGCTAAGTACTTTACATACATACACACTCTCGCACACACTCACATACACACTCACATACTGTAAACTTGTCATGTGGCCATATTAGAGTACATACTGTGGGTTAAGGCTCTGTTTTTGGTGATCCATAAGTGACTCCAGAAATTAATTTAATAGGAGAGATAAATTCAAGCCTATAACATCCTTATGAAGTGAATTGTATTATCCCCATTTTATAGAAGAGGAATGTCAGAACTTAGGAGGTTAAGTAACTCACCCAAGTTCATAGAGTTAGTAAGAGGTAAAACTGCATTTGGGGCTGTGTCTTAACTTCTGTGACTGACTATACTACATCACTTAACAATTCTGAATGTAGCACATTAGAAACAATTACGTGTAGAAGAAAACATATATTCTGTAAGGGAGAACTCAAGGCTTATGCACAATCACCCAACCTGCAGTGTACTGAATATAGGCTTAAGAGCTGTGTGTGTGTGTGTGTGTGTGTGTGTGTGTGTGTGTTAGTTAGAATTGTGGGGAAAAAAAATTCATAGAACTCCATACCATTAATAGGAATATCAAAATTCATGAGTGACTTTGAGGTGAAGAGAGTTTCTAACTTTCGAAGATGCATAATTCTACATTTACACTGTACTTTACAGCTTATCCAGAGCTTTCCTAGATATCATGTGATTCTCACATATTCTGTGGACTCAGTATGTATGGCCTTTTTATGGTACAGGCTGTAAGAGTGGTTACAGCTGATAAGAGCTAGTTATCAATGGGAAAGCCAACATATTTTGGTCACAGTCCAATAGTATGAAATGGCACTTACAGATAATCTGTCATTATGAAATCTCCCGCTCTTAAAGAAGTAGCAAAGCTGCCAAATGAGTGAGGAAGCAGATGTATTTAATAGGCCCCAAAAAGCTCATATAAAAATGCAATCAATAAGTTGACTCTAGGGGACTTAGCCTGGGAGGCTCAGTGAGTCAAGCATCTGCCTTCGGCTCCAGACATGATCGTGGGGTCCTGGAATTGAGTCCTGCATGAGGCTCCTTGCTCAGCGGGAAGCCTGCTTCCCCCTCTGCCTGCTGTTCCCCCTTCGTGTGCACTCTCTCTCTCTCTCTGTGACAAATAAATTTAAAAAGTCTAAAAATAAAAGTTGACTCTGAGACACCAACAGCTTTTGAAGAAAACATCTCTACCTTTCAGAAATAACAATGATGGTGTTTGTGAAATACATTTGTCATTTCAAAAATATCTCCCAAAATTATTAAGACCACATCAGTTGTCAGTACTCATACATTAAGTCTCACTTAATCTTTGCTTTTTCTGGGAAAAAAAAAGTGCATTTACTTACACAGAGAAAATCCCATTCAGTCTGTGTTGACTACCATTTTACTCAGGTTTAAAGAAGACCTTCATTACTCTCGAAGACTTCCTCACAGAACTGCCACAATGCCCAGCAGGGTTTCTGCTGTGGGTTAAGGCCGTGTTTTCGGTGGTCACAACCCATCTATGAAATCAGTGTAACGAGTAGAGACAAATAATTGTTTAAAATTAAACAGATCAGAATAGACCATATCAGAAGTTCTCACAGGTAGTTAATGCAAGTATGTTTTGGGGAAATTCTGTTTCAGTGTTTTATGTGTACACTAAGTGTTGACACTTAATGCAGTTTGTAGTAAAAAAAAAAAAAAGATTTGAATAAAATAAATGAGTCACGGGGATGTAATTTATAGCACAGGGAATATAGTTAGTAATACCGTAATAGTTTTGTACAGTGACATGACAGATGATAGCTAGACCCATCAAGGTGATCGTTTTATAATGTTTGAAAATATTGACTCGCTATGTTGTACTCCTGAAAGTAATATAATCTGGTATGTCAACTACATTTCAATTAAAAAGAAAAAAATTGAAAGCCACTGGGTTAAGGCACTTCCTCCAAATGGTATTTCATTGCAAATAGTTTTTGGGTGGATGTCTCGGAGCACACAGACTTCTGGCTTTACGGGGATTGCTGGGAGCAGGGGGTGCGGGTCACCAAAGTGGAAGAGGTCATGGGAGCACAATTCAAGACACCCCTGGGGAACAGAGGGCGAAAGGGACAGGAGCAGAGAGAAGAACCAAGGAGGGCAAGACGGGGAGTCAGAGTGAGCTACTCCGAGTCAGAGCTGAGGTCGGGGTTCGTATGTAAACAAGAGGGAAGGGGGACGAAAGAGCAGACCCTCGGACCTCGCGGGGGCGCTTGGCAGTAGGAAACAGCCGACGTGGCCGCTGCCTTTAGCTGTAACAGGGCCTTGGCTTGAGTGCTTTACACAACGATGACGTTTATTGACGCACGCCCCGGCTCGGGGACGTCACAAGGCCCATCCACAGCTTCGGCCTCAATGGTGTCCCCTTTGTGGATCCAGGACGACCGCAAGAGCTGCTGGGGCTGTTGCTTCTTTATCCCCATCCAAGCTGGTTCTCCGAACGGCAGGGGAAAACTTCCCCAAATCTTCCAGGAAACTCCGCTCACAGCTTCTTGGCCAGAACGGAGTCCCTTGCCCGTTTCCTGAACTGGTCCGATACCCGGACCAGTCCCACGTCTCCCCGGAGCTGGGGTCAGCCTCCTCCCTGGACGTGGCAAACGCGAGGGGAAAAAATCTGAGTTCCCTTTAGGAAGAAGGGGAAGACATTTTGCTGAACAGGCAATGAAGTTCGCTACATGCAAGAAGTTTTTTAAAAACTTTGGTAACATCTCCTAGTAGTTTTCGTAGATGTGCTCTGGAACAGTTCTGGCATTAGAGCAGTTTCATCTTTAAAGACTTATTATGTCATCTTCCCTCTCATACAAGAATGCTTTGGAAGCGTCTAAATGAAAGCTAAGAAATCCATTACAGAGAGCTTCTATTTTCCTTATACTTTACCACCAAAAGAAATCTCAATTTTTATCCCAAAATAATATGCTGTATTCACTCCCACAGGGACAATGCACAATGATCGACCTCTGTTGGAACAAACATCATGAGAGGGAAGCACCAGGCATTGTACAGAGCTTGGCTTCTCTCTCCGGGTGCCTCCCCCACTCAGAAGTCCTGCTTCAGCGTTATCCTCCGGCGGACGTGCCGGCTTTCTGCATCGCGACACAAAGTCATTGCTGGTCGGGATCACTCTCGCCTGAGGAAAGGCCAGCACAAAGCCAGCGAGGCTTAGACGAGACGCACACTCTTCGTGCACGGCTGCGGGCTTTTGAGGGTTCCTTTATGAGAGACGAGCAGAAAGTCAACATCCCACAGTTGCTCAGATCTGGGCTTTGGTTTCATGGCCACCAACCACCACTTCCCCACCCAGGAGAATTACAGCTGAGCGGCGTTTTAACTCCATCCCCAGGGGAGCGTTGAGTAAGAAGAAAAGCATGCTAGGGCACCAATAAATCATTTCTGGAGAGAAAGATGTTTCAGGAAAATCAAACAAAGTGTAGAAAAGCCTTAGCTTGCAGTCCGTCTCTGCAGGGTTTGAATGATGGCTCCTCCCGGCTCAGACAAACACCAAGCAGGAAGCTCTGAACAGCAGAAAAAAAAAACATAAAAAAAAAAAAAAAAGAAAGAAAGAAAAAAGAAAAAAGAAAACAAAGTTCTGTCTGGAGCCGTAAAAGAGAATGGCTAACGATGATGGTCATTGTCACTTCTTTGCTCATTTAAACAAAATGAAGGCCCCAGGTTCTTTAACTCTTTCCAAGCAAATGTTAGAATTTTCAGAAAGTTATTTTCTGAATATTATTTTTAGAATATATTCTGAATATTCAGAATTATTTTCTGAATCATGTTTCAGAAACTAAAATGGAAGTTCTACAGTGGAGATGTGACAACTCTAGAAATCCAATGAGCCAGGAGCATGGTTTTTCAGAGTTACTTCCAAGCTCAGCTAAGTACGCAGATAATTTAACTGACTTCCCTCCCGGGCCCCGCCCTCAGGGCGCAGGTACGGGGCTCTCCCCGGGGATACTTGTGGCAGGGCACGTGGAAAGGGAAGGTGCAGATCTGTCACTGCTATTTGTGAACGCCTTGTGAAATTTGAGAAGTATACCTTACTTGTGTACCCTTTGCGGTTTCCTAGTTGGTAAACTTTGCTGTCCCGGTTTTTTCCCTCTACTGCACGATTCCGGCACTCAGGGATCTGGGAATTGCTACCGGAAGATCACCCCACAGCCCTGCCAGCCTGGAGTTAGGAGCTGAACTGGCTGCTGGCTCCCTCCATAGCAACTGGCTGGAAATATTACAGGACGTCCCCCACGAGACCAAACCGAACAAAAGCACATCACCACTTTTTTCTGTTTAACATCGGTCTACCTCGAGAGGAACTGGGCAGAATTCAAAAAATATTTTCCAGCTGGGAAAAGAAATAATCAACCAGGCCAAACGCTAAGCCTTACTTCTTTAGACGCTCGCCTGCCTGTGCTCTCTCTCTCATGAAAGATTCATGCTGTTCACTTGGAATCCGTCACGTAGGTTATCTGAATTTCTATTCTGTGCCTCCTAAAATGGACTTGGCTAAGATGAATAAATTCGTATAATAGGTGGGGATTCAGTGAGCCAGCTGATATATTTTGCTAAATAATTTCCTTTATGGGATGTTCTTAAAACAATAGTTTAAAATTTCGAAAGCTCCTTCGGACGCTGAGCAGCGTTCTAAAGCACGCCGCTGTCCATCGTCTTCTAAGAGTCCTCCAGCTTTAAAATGCTATGAGTTTATGAATACGTGCTACTGTATTCCCAGGAGGAGATTCTGGTTTATTATTTTTCATGAAGTCTGAAGAAATTAGTTAGATATTGACTCTGCAAAGCAAATCTGTATGTCAGGCCACAGAACAGCGTGATTCCGTCATTCTGGAATGCTACCTTGCACAAAACAGATTCTCAAAAACTACTTCTGGGTTCTTAGCCGCTGTACATTTTTCAATTGCCGGTTTGGTAATGATGCAAACTGCATGCAGTGGATTTTCAAATAGATGGGTCATTTTATAGCGACGTATTTTATAGCTTATGTAATTGTAACATGCAGAGACGGGGATTTATTACCTGCTTGCTTTGGTACCACGAGACCTATAATTCCTATCATCTTACACAGGATCTTCTCCCTTAAGTATGTGTCTGGTTTTACAGAGGATTACTAGAGCACTATCTTTTCTCCCATCATAGAGAAGTCAGATATTAAAAGGGTAAAAACCATAAAATTCCTCTTCAGGGATGTCCCAAACCAGACAAAGAAAGAGAAAACCAAGAGCTTTGCCCTGTTTGACCTTAACCACGCTAGCTGGGTTCAATGTCTTCTCTCCGCAGGTCTGGGTCCTTGAGTCTTTGGACCCAGGCGAGGTGACGTGCTGTGCTCCGTGGGAGGCAGAAGGGTCTGGGTCACAGGCGTTGCCCTGCACCCTCCTTAATAACCCTGCGCACTTCGCCCAGTAGCTCGCTACCTCCCTTCTGGAGCTCGTCACCTGGTTCACCTCTCTGAGCCCTGACTTCCGGTAACCTCCGGAGTCGTTCCGGCTGTGATCAGCCTGGCATCTCCCCGAACACCCATCGTCATCATCGTCACCATCGCGGTCACCACAGGAATAGCTCACATTTACTACCGTAAGCCCCCGAAGCAGTCTGCTTGCTGTGGCTTATTTCTTTTCAACCTTAAAACCCACCCTACGAGGCAAGGACTGCTATCCAGTGACGAGCTGATTAAGAAGAAAACAAAGGTAGGTCCTAAACCTGAGGCAGAGGCAGGTCCCAAACCCAGGCCATTTCTTAACCGCTGTGCTCTCCGTCTTTCCCACCACTTGCCCAAACAAAGAATTAACTACCAGCCACTTGGTAAGACTCAGGCTTCCTAACCGTATGGTGCTGCCACTGGTCTGGAGGAGGCATGGGCCCTGCTGCAGAGAACGAGCTGGCCCTGCCACTGGTCTTCCTTTAATTCCTGGTGGCAAGAGGATTTACTCATTTCCTTTGTACTCACAATTAGCCTTTTACTTTTTATCCACACAATATACCACAGATAACTCAGATTACATTCATTACAAGCTGTTGTGTCCTGTGTCCTTTGTTTACAACAAGGGCTCTGGCTTGACCTTAGCTTTTTTTTCCTTAATTTTTAAATTTTTATTGAGGTATAGTTGACATACAACATTATGTGCATTTTTTGGCCTTAGATTTTAGGTGCAGTCATCTTAGGAAAAGTCAAGAGCCATAGAAATGGAGTCTAAGAATGACAAACATGGCAGACGTTCATTTTATACTCCCACAATCTTTATTTTCCAATTTCTGATAGTTGAAAACAAGAACAATAAGAGATCTTAGAAAACAGTGGATTTTCAGAAATACAACTACCGAGGAACAAAAGCCAAGCACACTCCTATGTCCTTACTCTACACAAACCAGATAATATGAAAAAGACTTGGAAAATGCTTTTCACCTATAGGTCCGCTGCAAAGCACAGTCACACGAATGAATGAGCGACACAAAGAATCCATACTTGGCTTACTTTTCCCCTTTGCCATATAAATCCGAAGGATTAAAAACGCTAAAGTGGGGATTCAATTAAGAATTTAGTGGTGACTCTTAAGGGGTGGTAACTTCCAGCAAGTATCTCAGTCCATCTAGCGAGTGACACTAGAGAGCACGGGAAGGTCCCTCTGCCTCCTAGAGAAAGTCAAGACAAGGTAACGGTTCTGTTCGGGGCTGTCGGGGAGCAGGGCAGGAACGCTGCTGGTGAGCGAACGGCTCTCTGTCTCCATGAGGGTGAGAGCAAACACGGCCGAAGTCTTAGCTCAGCAGGAAATGAAATGTCTAGCTCCCGAAATGTGGCCGTGAGTTCGGAGCGACAGAAACGGAAGGAAGAGTGAGCAAGACCCCAGTCTGTGCCGCACGTGGCCTGTCAGGAAACCGCGTGACGGGGCGCGGGCTAAACCCCACCTCTGCTCTTGCTTGACATTCTCCTTCTGGAATCTTGAACCACGCTGGGTTCGTGGCTGATGAGCACATCGATCCTGAAAGATGATTATTCACCAGATACAAGGTTCTGGATGACAGAGATCTGGTCTGTTCTGTATCTAGCTATCGACGGTGACCGCCTGGAGCTTAGCAGGAGCTCACTGGGTACTTGCTGAATGAATGAACCCAGAGCCCCGCAATTTGAGAATAGCCTGGGAAATATTTGGGGCTCTTTTGCTCTTCACCTAAACGATGGTGGCCAAAAATAAAAGAAAAAGGAAAAAAAGAAAAAGAAAAGAAGCAGAAGAGGTCGTCCGTCATTTTCCAAGACAATGGAGTTCCTTCGTTCCCATTCAGCTTACACGTGTGGCTTCCTTGCAGAAAAGACGCCCTAAGATGACGAAGGAATAATCATGTGTTTGTGTGTGTGCAAGGGTGTGTGTGTGTATTTGATCCTTCACAGCGATGTAGGGATGTCAGATCATGTAAACATAACCGTATCTGTGCCTGACTGACTTAACTCTTCATCAACCCTCCTGAAATGAAAGGCAGCCTCAAGCGTCCTGATAAAGCAGTAGTTATTTAGAATTATGAGAGGCAAGGTTGAGTCATTAACAAAACAGCCCATCCCTGCTCATAGCGCAGCTCAGGGATCCTAAGGGAAAGGTAACCGGGACGGTCCGTCATGCCTCCGCCCCAGCCATCCCGTGACATCTAAACTGGGAGTTGGTGCCCAGGCAAACAAATTCAAATTACCTTCCAGCAGAAACCACAAAATACTCGTTCGAGATGGTTTCGGCCAGAAGACGCAAAGCCAGATCAAAATCTGAAGCCGCAGAAATACCGAAATGGCAGGAACAGAGACGTAGTCATTACAGGAAGCTCAGGAAGCTTCAACGGAGGTTAAAAAAGGACAGAGAAAGGAGAGGAAAAGCTGCAGCAAGAGAAGCTGATGGCGTTGCCCATCCCTCCTGGAAATGATGCTCTGCTCTGAAGAGGAAGCGGGAGGACCTAGAGGCGCAAAACCAGCCGCAGAGACAGGGACAAAACAGGAAACAGGAGTGCGGATGAAACCCACTGTAGGTCGGGAAGAGAGCAAGGCCTCCGACCGCAGAGCTGGTAAAGACACCGGAAAAGGACAACAAAAAAAAAGAAGTAGCGGGGGACTCAGAGTCGACACATTTACAAACAGATAAAGGAGTCGCGCTTTTCCTCTCGAGAAGAGCTGGAAAGAGGCTTAGTCCTGTCCAGGGTCATTCAGGAATGCTCAGCTCCCGTGTGCATCTGATCAGATATCGCTCGACAGAAGTGGGCGTGCGGATCTCGGGGACCCTTCTGTTCCCTCGTGGGATCCCCCAGAGACATGGCACTTGCGGTAACAGAGCAGAGCCAAGGAGCCCACAAAAGACCCTTGAACCACCTCACACATTCTAGCCCTGTAAGGGGGGTGTCCAGAGACTTCTATCATGTGCTGTCGGTTCAGAGTACTAGGTAACGCGTAGTCTGTGCTCACAATACGGTAATATTACTACTCACAAATCGTGGAAAGTGTGGACCGTTGCTACCTTCAGTTTGTGCTGTTTGAGCTATCACCACCTTCAGGGGGAGGTCTTTGAGTTGTATGACTGGCCAGAGGTCGAGTGGGCCGTCCAGAAGAGTCTCCCGACGTGAACTTCCCGCCCCGGACTCCAGAGGCTTCCTTCTAGCCACCGTCCCACCCACGGCTCCGTCCCAAGCGCCGGGGAGCAATACCTGGTAGCCTACCGAGCATCTCTCTACGAGAGCAAACAAACTCCCTTTGGCTCATGTCCGTCTGCGTTTGCTCTGTGTACCAGAATCGCTACTATCTTCCTTTGCCAGTCTTTAGAGGGAGAGGCAATGGGCAGTAAAATGCCCGGAGTTAAGAGGCAAACAAAGGAAGAATAAAGGAGTCTAGAGATAATAAGGTCCAGAATATCAGAATGCTAAAGCCAGCTAGGAAACACAGATTATGGAGCCCAGGTCTCCCACAGGAGTGAGTAACCTACTGACCTCAACTTCAGAGTCCTGTTAAAAAGATCTTAGCAAATCAGTGACAAAATCTTTTGATCAAACAAGGGATGACCAGTAGTTATGTTTCTTATATTTATTTAATAGTGCTGGGGGCGTCCGGGTGGCTCAGTCGGTTGAGCATCTGCCTTTGGCTCAGGTCACGATCTTAGGGTCCTGGCACTGAGCTCCTGTTGGGCTCCCTGCTCAGTGGGGAGTCTGCTTCTCTCTCTCCCTCTACCCATCTCTCCTTGTGAGCATGCACGTTCACTCTCAAATAAATAAAGTAAAAATTTAAAAAAATATATAATATCACAATATTAGGGGCAATTACTGTGTTAATGATCAAATGCAACTATTACTGTTATTTGTAAAAAAAACCACAACAGTTTGGTGTGGTTAAGCGACTTGTCCAAGGTTGCATAACATGCTCAATTTTTCCAATTTCTTCAAACCTTAATTCATTCAGGAATTACACTATTGCCGGCAAGGCCCCAGTTGGGTTAAACCTAAGTTTATGTCCCATAGCGATAGTTGCTTTTCAAGAAATGGAAACCTTGCTTCAGAATCCAGAGCTCAGGCTTCTCGTCTGGCCACCAGCCCGGCGTGGGGTACAGAGGGGACATGTCCTCGCACGATCAGGACCATCTGAGATGCTCCTCTGCTCTTCCAGAACCCGGCTGGTTCGCCAAGCTCCCCGGGGTAGGAAATGAGCCCCTCAGGCACAGTTGCTCAGTTCCTTAAGGTCTTAGGAAGGCAAATTATTAATAAGCAGAAGCGGTCCACAAATACACAGATGCATAAAGTCAACACAAAACCCCGAGGAGATTTCACTCTGAGTACAATCGTGTGGCTGGGAATCTGGGGACAGATGTAGAAAGATGCACGTGCTGTGGCCACAGCGGGAAGACATGCTTCTCTGCTGAAAAAGTTCCGAGGTATCTTGTTTTATGCTGATGTTCAAGTCAATGTGCTTCTGAGCTAAGGCAGTTACAGGAACGGGAGCCGGCAGCTTAGTTCCACATAGGGTGTGCATCTAGACGAGGCTTCTAAGATTTTCTTTGATTTGGATCAATGGGGCTCGGATATAATCATGTGATAAAACACTAAAAATTATGTTGCTTTTTAACATGAAATGCAAATATTTAAGTTATGTAAGAAACACACATATAATTTTGTATTGAATCAGATATACTGTGTCCTGTTGTAAGAGAAAAATAATATTAAAACCAAAGGAATATGAAGCATTTATAGAGGAAAGATAAAACTGAGGAAATTGTATCCATTCACTTATCCTTTTTTCTTGATGTTTTGCCCAGAAGGGACTGCTGGTCGCCACTCTCACATGCAATTTCCCTTCCTCTTTAACAGAACCCCAACTTTTAGCTGGGCACAGAGTCCCTCTGTGAGAAACTGCATTTCCCAGCTTCCCTTCTGGCTAAGTCTCGCCACATGACTATTTTCCACCAAAGGTATGAAAGCATAATTCCTAGTTGGGAAGTCCAGAAAGGCTGCTTAAAGGGATTCAGCTCAGCTGAGAAGGTTTCTTCTTGTTTTTCCATCTTCGTTTGGCCTGCAGTGGAAATTTAACCAGAGCTTTAACGGCCCTGAGATGGCCTGAGTGATAAAAGCCACTTAATGGAGAAAAACAACACGACAGCCGGCAAGGCCACGTCCCCATGGTCTTTCTACTTCAGGCTTGCCTCCCGGCGCTGGTAGTGTGCTTTTCTCTCTCTGTGCAGCAAAACCCAATCCTAACTGATGTATTCACGTTAAAAAAGTCCCACCGCCAGTTCTAATCTTGAAGTTTAGAGCTTGAACACCTAAAGCTACTGCGTAGGATACAAGAGTATAATTTGAATCATAGATTTGGTTGTTGTCTGTGTGTTTTCTTAGAAAAACCACAGAGATAATTATTTAAACTAACTTCTATTTTTAGTTTTGAAAGTCTTACTTTTGTTAAAAAAAAAAAAAAAAAAAAGAAAGAAAAGAAAAGAAAAATGGCACCAGATCTCATTACTTTCTAGATCTCTCTCACTAATATCCAGCAATGGTGTAAGTTTCATCTTAATCTAAGTGTCTATTTTTGCACATCGTTAGGCAATGCTCAAGTTCGTCAAGTATACCCGTATAATTAACCTGTGTGATTCTCATAACAGGCCCACGAAGTAAGCAAGACAAAGATCATTAGGTCCGTTTTTACCACCGGATTCCTCTTCGCTACTACATCACTTTGTGGTAGATAAGACCGTCATTACGCCTAGTGCACATAAAGCAGAATCATAACACGCTCACCCCGTCTGACCGAACCCCCTGAAAACCAGTTGGCATTTAATAAGCACTTGCTGGAGGCCTGGATGGGTGACTGGGTGAGTGAGGGGATAAGAACCCTGAGGCCCAGGGAGGTCACAGGAGGTAGCAGTGTCATAAGACTGGGAAAAAAGTTAGGGTTTCCTCATGTCTATTCTAATTTATTTTCCATTCGAGTACGCTGTCTCTCCCTGGACATTCATCCTTTGGTTTGCTGAGCTGCCCGTTTGAGTGCGCTGCCAGGGACAGGCGGCGCTCAGACGGCCATCCGTGGTGGACTTCAGCTGACGCCCAACACGACACTGCACAGGCCACAAAAGAGCTTGCTTTCCCTGGCAGCCCTCCCAATGTTCGCACGTTATTGCTGGGCCACAGTCATCGCCCTTGACGAGTGACTCTGCTGGCAACGCAGGATTCCCTCCAGGTCCTGCACACGGACAGCCAGCCAGCAGCTCCGTTTCTAGCTCTGCCCGACACCCTCACACAGCTATGGTATTTGTTTCGCTTGGGAAAGTGTTCCAGGAGGCTTTGCCTAGCGGTGCTGGCTGTTACGGTTTAACCCGAGGGCTTAAAGATGTGAACTAGGAGACACAAGAGCCACAGTGGACCCGAGCATTCAGAATATCTTCTTTCTTCTTAGAGAACTGAGAAATGATCAGAGCCAGAAAGACCCGAAATCATCACCCTGTTCACTCTAAGGTGTGTCTGAAGTGAACGTACATTGGTTTGCCGATGACTGAGACAGAAATCTCAAGTGATTTCTCCCAAATCATCAAAGTAGTGGGGATAATAGCTTTAGATTCCAAGTCCTAAATTAGTCGGGGTGCTGGTGAGAAGAAATCCTCAGCCGGCCATTTCTGACCTGTGTGACTGGTGAAATTATTCTTTCTGAATCTCAGATTTAACGTATTTATAATGGAGCTGTTGAAGGTTTAAATGAGATACTATAAAGTGCCCAGGAATTTGGAAGCCTCTCGGTTCCTTTGTTTTCATTCCTTCCCGCCTGTAATCCTGGGTCCATTTCAGAGACCCTTGCCACATTCTGTGACCAAGAAGAAATGCTGAGAAAGTCAACGTAATCTTCACTAAAACCTTCTGGTTTGCTTTAGCATACAGACGTTTAGAAATTTATATAACACGTAAAATTTACAAAACTACAAAGAATACCTGGGAGACGCTTGGCCTCATTTACTTGACCTCCAGTAATTCTGATTGTTTTGTGTACTTTTGGCCCAGATTCTATCAGAAAAATCAGAATGTCTAGTGGAGACATGTTGGTGCCTCCCACGTTCTTGCGCTGCTGACCCAGAACTTCCTAACTATGCTTTTTCATAGTTTACTTTTACTTTATTCAGCAAGTAGTGTGTCAGTCACTAACAGAGCTGCTGAGAGCATAGAAATGAACAAAACAGACCAAAGCTTTCTCTGTTTGTGGGGGGGAAGATAGACAATAAACCCAATAAACATGGTCTATTGGTGACAGAGAAAATTAAGGTAGGAAAGAGGCTACGGAGTGTTGGGGCAGGAGTTGGAAATTAAGACATTATAGTCAGGAAAGGTCATGTTGGAAGACCTGAAGGAGATAGGGAGTGAGTCCTACAGAAATCTGGGAGGAAGGTAGGAGGCATGGGAAGTACACGGACCCTGGGAAAGGCAAGTGCCTGGAATGTTCCATGAATAGCTCGAAAGCCAGAGAACAAAGGAGAAAACAGTAGAACACAAAGTAAGATGAGTGAAGAGGCAGGTGGGGGCAGATTGCGTCGGGGCGTTATAAAGACTTTGTCTTCTACTCTACGTGAAATGGAAGCCTTTGCTGGGGTTGAGCAGGGAGGTCACATGATCTGACTTATGTTTTAATAGGATCATTCTTTCTATTGTACTGAGAAATAGACTGAAAATCCGTGAGACCACTGAGGAGATTATCGCAGTAATCCAGTCCGAAAGGAAGCAAATATTTGCTGATGGATTGGATGTGGGGTGTGAGAGACAGAGAAAAAGAACTCCAAGGTTTTTTGGCACGAGAAAGTGAAAGGGCGGTTTTGTCATTGACTTATACGCGGGAGACAACAGGAAAAACAGGTGCAGGAAAGATCAGCAGTTTGGTATTAGACGTGCTAAGTTTGAGATGCTCATTAGACATCCACATTGAGCTGTCCTGGAGGCGACTGGATTTCCAGCCAGAGCACAGTGTGGAAATTTGAGCCAGGGTATTAATTTGGGTGTTGACAACCTATGCATGATATTTAAAGGAGAGAAGACAAATATGGACATGTAGAGACAGGCAGGTGGTAAGATCAGTAAATAGAGAGTTGAATTCCATGGCTCAGAGAACCCGTTCCTTCAAATCATTTGGATGTGAAGTGCCAGGAAGAAGAAGAGGGAACCAGAGTCGAGTAGTTTTAAAATCCTTCAAGTGAAAAAGGTGATCAGCTATGGGAGAACACTGGGTAGACTGGAGCCTTGGGTAGGGCGTGAGGAAGGTCCAGGGACTACAGGTAAAAGGTGCAAAATAAGACTACTGAGTAAGAGCTTAGAATCCGTGACTCACCCACAGAGTGATTCAGAGAGATCTGCCAGATGGGCAGCCTTCGAGATACATTGCTCATACAGCATGGTTTATCTGTTTAGAACGAAAAGAAAATATTAGAGAGGTGCCTGGGTGGCTCAGTTGGTTGAACGTCCAACTCTTGGTTTCAGTTCAGGTTGTGATCTCCTGGGTCGTGAGACAGAGCCCCACATGGGGCTCCACACTCAGCGGGAGTCAGCCTGAAGATTCTCTCCCTCTGCCTCTCTCCCCACTCACATACATGCTCCTTCTCTCTAAAATAAATAAATTTAAAAATATTTGAGCCTACTCTTTTACTCAGGAAGTCTACTTCTTGACATGAATTCTCAGGAAATATATTTGATTATTGTAAAATATTTATATGTACAGATATTTATCACAGTGTTATTTATAAAAATAAAAAATCCTGGAAACAATGTAAGTTCCAGGAAGTGCAATGTTTAAAGAAATTGTCATCTATAGTTATAGAATATAATATTATACGGCCATTAAAAACGATGTTTATAACAATACTTCATCACATGGGAAAGGACTATAGCTTAATTTACATAAAAACTAACATAAAACAATGTATGCAACATCTGATCTTAATTTTATACATTTGTGTGTACAGAGGACACAGAATGAAAAGAAATACAATCAATATTTGTCAGTGATGGCTTCTTCCTATGCTATATATTTCTGATTTTCCAAATATGCCATCAGTAGATACGATTTTTATAATTATGATTTTAAAATTTTTTAATTTTAAGCAAAGATTAAAATAAATTCCTGAGTTGGCCTCAGTCCTTCTTGGGTTGCTCCGTCATTTCAGTTATAGACTCCACAAGGTCTCCCAAGCATTTACTACCCTGTTCCTAGAACAAGTGGTCAAGCATGAGTCATCAGGCAAAAGGCCCCCGGATGCTGAATGCTCGCTGAGCTGGCAGACTTGGGACACGGGTGTGATGCGTCCAGGTGTGATCTCCTGTGGGGCGCGGCTACCTACCACCAGCCTGGGGTTTCACCATGGGAGCTGGCAGGGGACCCTATTGTTTCCGGGACACCTCAAACTCGTCCTTTGTGCCACACAGTTGTTCACTTATACTCTGAATTCTTCATAGGAGATTATTTCCCGTTGCGATCTCTTCAACTTTTCCTCTTTGACCCGGGACTGACGGAAAATGATCTCTGCTCTATGGGGCATGAACGATTCTTCACAAAAGTGAGCCATGTGGGGATAGGTTAGTCTGTCACGGAAGAAGGCGGATTGACCGAGAGCTGCATTCATCCACCTGGCCTGGGAACGGGCGAGAGTCGTCACACAGGCGGGGCTGACGCTCTAAATCGAGAGCACAGCATCTTCTGGTTTGGTAAATCCATCCAGGTTTTTCCCTGCGAGTCTGGCTTTAGTATTTTTCTGCCTCTTTAAGATTGGGAAACCACCCAGGCCTCCCAGCTCTTGGCAAGCAACGGACTGACTTCACGTTGTTACTCAGCACTTTGTTTCTTATTGAAACGCCAGGCTCTGCACAACCGGTTTGTGAAGTCTGAAGATCCTCTGGGCGTGCCCAGAAACACAGCAGCCTCAGGAGGAGAGAACTGAAGGGGACCGAGTGAAAACAGGAGAGAGGCCTTACAGCCTGGAGCCGGAGCCGCTTGCATCAAGCCAGTGTCAACAGCCTGGACTTGTAACTGCGGCCAGCCTGCCTCTTCTCTCTTCTCGGGATTGCAATCCCACCTGCTGCTGTGGGAGCAGCTCCACGGCCACCTTCCCCAGCCTAACCTAATCTGCTCTTCTGTGTTTCCCAGAACGCTTCTGTTTATTTACTTTTTTGATCTTACATACTAGTCTTTCTTGTATCTCACTTGTTTTGGCCTGCCTTACGCATGTGTATTTCCCTGCTGGATTGTAAGTGCCCCCGGGCCATGAGAGTGACCCAGTTTAGTTTCCCTCCCTCTTCCTTAGCGCAATGCCGTGCCCTTGGTTAAATGAAGGTCTGAGAATGCTGAGTCATGCCCAATGCCTGCCGGCCCCGGGTGGACCTCAGGGGCCCCTGGGTTTGTCACAGCTTCAGCAAAGGCAGTCATCTCCCAGGGCTGCTTCGACCTTTGGGATCTCCACCTTCACTGGCCGGAGTGTCTATCTTTAAATGATAATGAAGTGACATCCGTTTTAATAGTTCATGTACTATCACTGAAAAGATAGAACGTCCCTGTGTAATGAAAGAAGCTAATTCCTGCAGTATTAATTTCTTCAAAAGAAAATACACATCTCCAGGGGATTAATTAAACTATTATTGTGGGTAGACAAAATGGGATTTGATGAATTAAAAAGATGGTGTAGACCTACCTTATGGTGAAAGAGTTCTGATGCATTGTGGGGTTTAAAAAAATGTAGAAAGTAGTATATTTATTGTGATGCTTTTTTTGGGTAACAATAAAGCAAAACAAAAATAACTTCTATGTAAAAATATGTGTATACACACCTGGAAAAATCATTTAGAAAAATAATTTGGGCAATTATGTCTCCTATAGCTAATGTCCATAACAAGAACTGGATTTCCTAATTTCCTAATCGTGGAACATAGTTTATATGAACCGCTCTTAGTAATAACTAGCACTGATCAGAACTAGCATCATGAGAACAGAGGAGCAGGCGCTCATCCTGGCTACTTCGGAAGGAGCAGCGAACAGAAGTGCACGGCAGAAATGGTGGGACTCCAGAGGGTTCGGACTATGTGGGATAAAGGGCAAGGAAAGAGCCTGTGTTTGTTCTTATACTTCTTGATCCGCCATTTTTTTAAACAGCTGCAGTAACCAGATACACGTGCGGCTGTAAAGACACAGTAATTATTGAAATTATTACAGAATAGACTAGAATTACTACAGAAAAAAAGCCCGTTCTACTGTAAGTCTACAGCTTTCTGTTTCCATTAAAATATTTTTAAAATCTTGGTTTTAAGTTTAAATGTGATCTTTTTAAAATAGGAGATATATTCATAAACGGCAAAACCTAACGGTGCAAGTAGTATTTCCGGAACGAAACTTTTCTCTCGCTCTCCTGGTCCCCGTCACCTCTCTCCAGCTTCCCTCAGTGTTACCAGTTTGTGGTTTTTGATAATCTGAGATTTCTTATAAAATGTACCTATTTAGCTAATGTTGAATAACTATATAATAAAATATAAAATAACGGTACTTGGGATTACAGGAAATATTTCTCTCTTTATAGCTTTTAGTAAAAAATTTTTCCCTTTAAATAAAAAATGTAGGGCGCCTGGGTGGCTCAGTGGGTTAAGCCGTTGCCTTCGGCTCAGGTCATGATCTCAGGGTCCTGGGATCGAGTCCCGCATTGGGCTCTCTCCTCAGCGGGGAGCCTGCTTCCTCCTCTCTCTCTCTGCCTGCCTCTCTGCCTACTTGTGATCTTTCTCTGTCAAATAAATAAATAAAATCTTTAAAAAAAAAAAAAGAAAATGTAAAGATAATTTCCATAGTCGTTTTGTCAAACTCTGACACACCTCCTGTCTGTACTGTCCTTGTTTGTTTAATAACACCGTTTCTCTTCCCCAGGCCACAGTTTCAATCAACAGTATAGCTAATACCTTGTAGAGGAAAAAAACCCATCTAAGTCATATTCTGAAACAAAATTTCTCAAATTTCCACTGGGGTTTCTGAGTATCATTTGATGCATGTTAATTAAATCAGAAGAAGTAATTAATATCTGATACACTCGATGCATAAAGATGTTTAAAGTAACAGCAGTGAAAACAAGAATACGTTCTTAAGAGACGCGGACCTTGCTGGGATGGGTAGGAAAAGGTCCTATTTATTTTTTAAGTGAAATTAAAAAAAAAATCTCGGTAACTGGAGGTGGGATACAAGGCCACATTGGGGTTTGAGAAGTGTGAGTTTCAAGCTCCGTTGCTATGCCCAGAGCCAAGTGCTCGTCCAGGCCTGCCCCGGGGGTGAGAATTTGGGCAGCAGCTCGTTTATCCATAACCGTAACCCATGTTCCCTGGAGCAGACCTGGGACCCGGACACGGCCAGCTCGGGTCCCGCCGTCTTGCTGCGATGCACCGACCCCAGCGCTGGCTCCTTGTGCTTCGCTTCCCGGTTCCCTCCTTGTTCGGACGCGCCTTCCGTTTGCTCCTGCGGGGGGGGGGGGGGGGGCTGCGGCGGCCTCAACCGGTCCAGTACACGAGGTTCCGTCCACTCTAGGTCCTGTCCGCACCCGGTCCCGTCTCTCCTCAAAAAATAAAATTAAAGAAAGAAAGAAATCTTAAAAAAATTTAAAAAAAAATTTCTTGCGTTAGAGATTTGCTTAGATATACTGTTCTGCTAAAATACAAACACACTTGGGTACGGCCAAGTCCTTCCATCAGGAGAAGCCCAGAGTATCTTGTCACTCAAGCTTGAAACAGATCGGATGCTGGACCTTAGGAGAGAAGGGGGGAGGGGGGGTCTCTTCATGGGGTTGCTCTGGACGGACAGGTGTTGAGAGTGAACACTCAGGAAGTGACTAGTGGGCAGGTCTGAGCCTACAAGTATTTAAGCAGAGAACAATGCAAGGAAACTGTTCACGGTTCTCTCGGGCACCATCAGAAGAGAGAGCAAATCACCTAGTGGTGTTTGCGATTCAGCCTTTAGCAGGGAGCAAAGTCAGCGGTTCCTCCTGGCAAAGGAAAAACTGAAGAGAGAAAGATTCCCGGTGGGAAGAAAGCTAGACAGATGTGGACAGATGTGACTTTGCATCCTGGCCGTGCTCTTCTAGATGTCCCTTGTGTGTTTCATCTGTAAAGGAGTAATTATATTTATCCAAAAATATTGTTGGGAGGATTACGATAAAAGAAGTGTCGATCCTGGCATCTGTAAACACTCAGGAGACGACGGACAATCTTGTTTATCTCTGAAGACTAGAAAACTCACGGTTGGAAGTGGAGAAGCCAGGAGGAGTCAGAGGGGAGGGGGCCGGGGTCTGAGGTCACCGTGAGATCTCTGCCAGGTGTTGCATCAGCATGGAATGCAGATTTTTAATAGGTCATCTAGGAGGCTGGGCACCCGACCGGCCGAAATGCACGCGGTCCGGCTGGGATCTAGGCGGGACAGGCAATCCTGCAGGCAAGCCTAGAGGCTGATTTGTAGGCCCTCCTGTATCCTCTGCACAAAAGGAGAGGAAGGGAAGCAACATTTACTGGGTCCTGATAACCAAGTCCAGACATGACTGACACCAGAAATACTCTGTCAGAAAACTCAGTTTATAAGAAAGATAGAGTGAATGATAAATGGTTTGTTAGAAATGTAGCTCTTTGCTCCCAAACTGTTGAATCCCTACTGTTAGACTCCAGTGAGGCTGAAACTTTGACACTGCCTCCCAGAATGGGCGATACACACTCTTGTTTTCCCAAGTCATAGATTGCTTTCTTTAAGAAAGGTTAAGACTAACACTTAGTCCTTCCAAAATAAATAGATAAATGGTATAGGAGAGCGTGAAGAAAATATAAAGTATATGCTTTCGCATTAATAGATTTGCAGATACATCCTTATGTTTAAGTGAAACAGACATGAGGACACCCCGAGAGCAGGACCCACACTCACTGGGGTTGGGCCAGGCCCCAGGAACTTGACCTACATAACGGCGGGACACTAAGTCCCAAAGAAGGAAAGATGGAATGTGGAGTGAGGACCCTTAGTCTTCCCACACACCAGAGCTGTGGAGCCTCCTCTCCATCTGAGTCCCAACCCCCTGACGGTGGGTTATGCTCTTCTGGCCAGGCCACCTCTGTTAAAAGTCAAAAATCAGGGGTGCCTGGGTGGCTCAGTCGGTTTAAGCATCTGCCTTTGTCTCAGGTCATCATCCTGAGCTCCTGGGCTCAAGCCCCGCATGGAGCTCCTGGCACAGCAGAGAGCCTGCTTCTCCCTCTTCTCCAGGCTGGTGCTCTCTCTCAATGGACCTCTCTCTCTCTCTTTCAATCGCAAATAAATAAATAAAATCTTTAAAAAAGTGAAAAATCATTTTACTTCTCATTCATTTGATTACCAGTGAAGTGAAATCTTTTAGAGTTAGTCATCTCCACTAATGGGATTGCATGCTTTACTCTTACGTTATCCTTCAAAAAATTATTTCACTGATAGGTTGCTGCCTTTTCCTTACGGATTTATAGAAGGGCTTTGTAGTAAGATATTAAATCTTTGTCGTCTGTTCTGCTTGTCCTCTGGCTTGTCATCTGTCTCTCCACTGTGTGCTAGTCTTTCTCACATGGGAGTTGATGTTTTTGCTTTTATCTCCTTTGTCGTCAGTATTTCTACTCTTTAAGTGCCCTACAGGATCAGGTAAGAGATCCTAAAGGTTCAAAATCATGGTGCTGGGAATAAAAGGACAGCCACGGATACAAGGACACAGATATAAGCATCAGATGAGTGGAACGGACAACAGGCTGTAGGATTTTTGTAGCTTCATAAATGCACCAAAGTCTTAAGGGCACACACTCTGGGCTTCGATGAACTGTTTGAATCCTGCTTCTGTCAGTTACTGATGGTTTGAACTGGGAGATTTGCTTAACTGTGTCCCCATGTCCTCATCCGTAAAGTGTAGGATTTTTGTGTGGGATGTAGGAATATTGTGAACTTTCTGGCTACTGTAAACTCTCAGGAGAGGTGAACTGTTCATGATACCTGGGAGTTTTGGGGGCCTGGCCGACTGGAGAAGGACTAGAACAGTTCCCGGGATGGGCGTGGAGGAGACTAGACTAGAGAGGGGAGAAAATAGAACCCAGTGCCTCGGAGGGTCTGTGGAAGGTTTAGATCCACAGGCCTGGGTGCTCTGAGGAATGTTGCAGAGTCACCCAGAGGAGTGGACCTCAAGGGGCCTGTGAAGGTCGGAGGGACAGAAAGCCACAACTGGGGAAAGAAAACAGGAAAGATGAGCCAGAGGAGACAAGAAAGAACCGTCAGAGTCTCCTGCAGGACGGGCAAGTTTTGTAAATAAATTCTTTTTGATTATGTTGCGTCCGTCACCATACGACCCCCGGGCTCCATGCAGTCCGTGCCCACCTCGATCCCCTGGGATGGGCAGTTCTAAGTAAAAAGAAGAAACTGGAGGACAGTGTCTCAGCCACGGTGCGAAAGGAAAGCAAATTCAAGCTGCCGTCAGAGAGAGAGAGAGAGGAAGGACGGACGGACGGACGGACGAGCTGCCAACAACTGGTACTGAAATCAGAACGGAGGCGAGCCATGCCCCAGCGTCATCCGAAATGACGGGAGGAAACATGCGCGGGAACAAGGGTCCGGCAGGGCCTGTGGCAGCCGGACACGCTCCCAGCCCAAGCCTGGCCGCGCCACACACGGAAGCACGCGGACTCGGCCCCCCGCAGACCCGTGCCCCCCGCAGGCCCAGTGCCACCCGCAGACCCGGTGCCCCCGCAGACCCCATGACACCCGCAGACCCCATGACACCCGCAGACCCGGTGCTCCCCGCAGACCCGGTGCCCCCCGCAGACCCCGTGCCACCCGCAGGCCCCGTGCCCCCCGCAGACCTGGTGCCACCCGCAGACCCGGTGCCCCCGCAGACCCCATGACACCCGCAGACCCGGTGCTCCCCGCAGACCCGGTGCCCCCCGCAGACCCCGTGCCACCTGCAGGCCCCGTGCCCCCCGCAG
>NC_081557.1:266226799-266240308 GCF_022355385.1 Mustela nigripes | reverse complement strand
CCCGCAGACCCCGTGCCACCTGCAGGCCCCGTGCCCCCCGCAGACCCCGTGCCACCCGCTGCACGAATCATGACTGTCCTGCACTGGGCGCTCCCCCAATGCCCTCCAGTGGGGGTGGACGGCCCCCCCCCCCCCTTGCGCGCCTGTCCTGCAGCGGGAGACCGTCCAGCAGCGAGGACGCAGCCGTCACGACCACACGAGTGAGGAAAGCAACGGACACAGAGAGTGCTCACGTGTGACTCCCGGTGCCTCCATGTGTGTGCGGGTCACACACAGGCACCTCCGAATGGAATGTTGGATGTTGTCTCAGTGGTTCGGGCTGCCCAGCACCGCCGACTGGGTGGCCTAAGCAAGAACCACTTGTTCTCACGGTTCTGGAGGCTGCGGAGTCCAAGGCTGGGGGACCCCCAGAGTCAGGGTCTGGTGAGAACCTGCTTCCCGGTTCAGGGACACGTCTTCTTGCTGTGTCCCCGCGTGGTGGAGGGAACAAGGTGCTCCCTGGGGCCTCCCGTGGAAGGGCGTTCAGGCCAGTCAGTTCCAAGAGGCCTGCCTCCAGATGCCGTCACCCTGGGGAGCAGGTTTGCAGCACACAGATTAGGGGGAGGACAGAAACATTCAGTCTACAGCAGAAGTCGAAATCCAGTCATTTTTGAGGGGTCGTTCTGTTGACTAGAGGGGGCATGAGGCGGAGACAGAGCCTGGTCTTTGGATGTGCTGATTGTGTGTTTTTTAAATTTGGGTGGTGACGACTGTGTATGTTCCTCTTGTCAAAATTTACCAAAGTGGGGGCGCCTGGTGGCTCAGTGGGTTAAGCCTCTGCCTTCAGCTCAGGTCATGATTCCAGGGTTCTGGGATCGAGCCCCGCATCAGGCTCTCTGCTCAGCGGGGAGCCTGCTTCCTCCTCTCTCTCTCTGCCTGCCTCTCTGCCTACTTGTGACCTCTCTGTCAAATAAATAAATAAAATCTAAAAAAAAAAAAAATTACCAAAGTGTGTACTGATGGAATTTTTATATATTTAATTTTTCAGTAAAAAAAGAAAAATATTTGCCTATCGTAGACGTTACATTAAAATGACTGAAAGCCCTTTGTTTACTCATAGAAGGTGTAGCTGCTTGTTGTCAGCTTTATGCTGGTATAGATACAGATCTTGATCCTCATTTTCTGTATTTATAAAGTGTGTATAATAGCACCTATTTCGCAGTAGGTAACACGGACGGACAGACAGGCTTTGAAGATGACGAGATTGCATTCACATGCCTGGGGGAGAACGCCGTGTCCCCACTGCTGATGTTTTCTTGCTTTGAGCACAACATCCCTGCTCTTCCCTACCAACCTACCACTCCTGCCAAGAGGGTGAAACCGAGTGATACGTTTGGTGAGTACATTCCTCTTCATCCTTCCCTCTGGGAAACGACCCCGTCGAGCACAAAATGTTACTGAACCTTAGGGATGTTGAGTGCATTGTCCAAATTTAGACAGATAATAAGTCACAGAATTTGCACCCAGGTCTCTGACTGCAAAGATCATGCTTTTAACCACTTCGTTATACTGGCTGCCTCATAAATACTAGATCAGCATAAAAATAAACGCTGTGTATGGTGCAGCTAAGAACACAACAGGAATTCAGGGAAGGGACTTTTCTCTCCGGTCTGTGAACCGGGAGGCAGGTTCTCACCAGATGCCGAATCCGTAGTTCATGATGACTACACAAAAGACTATGGGGTCAACTCCTGTTAAATTCTGAGTAAACTCCAGGAGCCAACAAAGCGGAGTTAGCACGGACCTCTTTCCAGGCCACATGAGAAGAGCTGTCTGTTGTTGGCCAAACAGCCCGCACGGTTTAACCTCAGTGCCACCTGGCAGGGCTCCAGGACTTACCCAGTTACTTTCTTGGTTTGGTTCAGCTGCATTTGGTCTTGTACCTTTGTTGTGTCTGCCTTTCAGTTCTTCTGGGATTTATCTCATGCACCATCCTACAGGATGAGACAGGACAGGAAGCTTATTTTCAAGCACTTGACACCTGAGAATATGTAAGGGTCTGCTAACAGCATTTCTCACAGAAAGATTATTTATGTTTATTGAGGTCTAATTTAAATTCGATAAACAACATTGATCTTAAATGTTCAGTTGGATGGGTTTCAACAACTTTATAAACCCATGCAACCATTACTCCAAACAAGATATGGAAGACTTTTGTCAGCCCAGAAGCATGCTGTATGACTGTGTGTGTGTGTGTCTGTGTCTGTGTATGGCTTTCTTCACTCAACATACTACTTTTGAGATTCACGCTTTTATCAGTAGTACCTTCCTTTTTTTTTTTTTTTTTTTTTGAAGATTTTATCTATTTATTTGACAGAGAAAGACACAGTGAGAGGGAACACAGGCAGGGGGAGTGGGAGAGGGAGAAGCAGGCTTCTGGCAGATCAGGGAGCCCAATGTGGGGCTTGATCCCAGGACTCCAGGATCATGATCTGAGCTGAAGGCAGACGCTTAACCACTGAGCCACCCAGGCACCCCAGTACATTCCTTTCTTTGTCCAGAAGTAATCCACTGTATGGATGTACCACCATCTGCTCATCCAATCTCCTGTTGGTGGACATTTGGGTGATGTCTAGCTTTTGGCTTTTATGAGTAAGGCTGCTATGAACATTTTAGGAAAATTTGTGTTAGCGTATGTTTTCATTGCCCTTTGGTAACTGCTAAAGAATGGAACGCTTAGGTGCCAGGGTGGCTGTGGGTTTACCATTGTAAGGGGCTGCCGAATAATTCTCCAAAGGGTCAAGCCATTTTATATTTGTACCATCAGTGTTGTGCATCTCGAAGGAAAGTTGTGTACAAAGCCAAACTATGATGACATCTTAGCAAAGAACACCACAGTGCCCAGGGTGGGAAAGAGTCTGTGGGAATCATTTGTAAGGAGGAAAAAACAGCCAACAGAGGAGAGTGCATTGGCACTCACCAAAGAGCATTCACCAGGACGCCAGCCCGAGGGGACCACGTGGGCAGCAGACTCCACAGCCACCAATCAAGGCTGTGTTCTCCGTCCATGACATTCAGTCTACATGCCAAGCCCTCTGTCCATGATCCAAGCAATCTGGGCAACTTATTGTTTTTCCTCAAGTTGTGCCTCATTGAAATTCTTTTTGGAGTGTCCCTTTCAGTCACAAGTTCTCTCTTGTCCAGAAGCCAAGATCGTGAAGCTTAGTGTAGCGGGGCTTTCCGAATGTGTGCTGCAGGCTTCACCTCCAGCTGCGGTGCCCGAGCTGGTTCACCTGCCCCGTCCTGAGTGGCTTCCCCGGCTCCCCCACCGTGGACAGCGAGCTCTCGTTCACCTGTTCCTCTTGCTCATTTGCCCACCCCCCCCACCGCCTCAGGTTACTCTCAGCAAGATTTCAGTTTGGTTTTTATGCTATTGCGTTCAAGGGAGGGCAAAGCCTTTGAATCTGTTTTCAAATGTGTTCATTTTTAAGACAAAACATCATTCTCTCCGAGTTTTTCTTTTAGGCGATCAGGACAGAGGTCAAAAATCGTGGGGACTAGCCCCCAAGGGAATTAATCTTAACTTTCTCCAGAATCAGCCATCCCTACTCATATATTCTAGGATATTGGTAAAAATTCTTGCTAAAGGAGGTGGCCAGAAAAGTCCTTATTCTTTAGCCAAATTCTGGATGAGAGGATGAGGGCTCCACATTTGGGCACAACCAAGTTTCAACATCTATCACCCTTATTCTGTTCTTCTAACGGGCACTCGCTGTCAGTGCTCAGTGGTAAAAACACAAGCCTTCGTTTTCGTCTTCCTTCTCCCTCACAATGAAGGGTTTGTCCCCCCTCCTTTCAAAGGCAAATTCATCCACATGTGTTCTGGATCCCACTCCGTCCTGCCTCCTCAGAGAGTGTGCTCCGCTGGTTCTTACCTGCAGCCGGAATGACCGTCCTCCTAAATTCAGGCTTCTCCTTCCGCAGCCGGTGGTGGTGGCTAGAAAGTCTCCAGCCAGCCAGCCAGCCACCCTGTTCCCCAACCTCCCTTGCCTTTAGCTGAGGCCGCATGATGAGTTCTTGTCAATATAATGTGATCAGAAGGGATGTGGGTCACTTCTTGACCAAGCAACTTAAGAAGCAGGGGTGGTTTCTTCTCCCTTCTGCGCACTCGGTAAAAGGGGCGCAGCGAACGGGGAACCCAGAAACTAAAGAGGAGGGAGGGCTTCACAAGACGGCTCGAGCCTGGGTCTCTGAACCTTCAGTCGGAGGGTCCCCCCTGCCCTGAAGAGCTTCTGTGGGAAGAGCTCTATGTGTCTGACCTGTTGGATATTGCAGGACCCTATTGCCATAGTGTGGTATTGTTGATCGCCACCATGACTAGCACATTCTTTTTCTTTATTATTTTATTTTATTTTTCTTTGCAGGTGACATCTACAAGCATTCAGACCTAACCAAGCATCTCCCATCTTAGCACCGACACCAGCCCCCTAAAATCCTCCCTTTGACTCCACGCTCCTGCTCTGTTTCCTCGGTGTCTCTTTACTTCTCTCACAGACAACTGTTCTAGGAAACCTGTCAATGCAAAGTCTTCTTGCTTGCTTCCATTCGTTCCTCACTCCAATCTAGATGGCTTCTTTGCCACCCTCCATGAAAACTGCTCTAGCCGGAGTCCTTAATGACGGACAGGTTTCTAAATCCAGCAGACAATTTTTGGTTCTTATTGTAATTCTCAGGATTTTACCTAGTGGGACACTCCTGCCTTCACTGCCTACTGTCTTCTCTTGGTCCCTTGAAACCAAGCTCTTACAGGAATGACTCACAGGCTTTTTAAATGCATCATATCCAAAACCGACCTTCAACGCTGGCTCCTCCGTCTTCCTTCTCAGTAAACGGTACTTGCATCCACCCAGCGGCTCATGCCGGAAGCCCGAGGGTGATTTTTGGTAGGTACATCCTTCTTTCTCACCACTCTTAGCCAATTAATCATCATATCCTCCATACATATGATTACAAACATAAATCAAATAGTGCCATTTTCCTTTTAAAGTCCTTCAGAAATCGTTACTAGAAAAAAAGAAAAAGAAAAAAGAAAAAAAATCCTTCAGAAAATTCCCACTGCACTTAGGATAATCCCCTAATCCTCAACACAGCACACACACCCTGGCGCCATCTTGCCCCTGCAACTCTTCAGCCCGAACCCGCGCTCCCTTCCCTGTGCTCGTGGTAGTTCAGTGTTTCTCCCGAATCTTTGAAAGCAGCTGTTTCTTTCCTACCTCAGAACTTCTCTAACTGCAAGAACAAAGCTCAACTCGAACAAACTGAAGTGAAAAGGAAATATAGTCGCTCACGTAAGTGAGGCACCTAATAAGCCGCTGACTTCAGGCGTGACTTATTCCAGGAGCTCAGGTTACGACTTTAAAGCCCCATGGCTTCATTTCTCAGCTCTGCTTGTTTTTGATTCCTTCTTAACATGCACTGTCACCATGCCGGCAAGATGGCCACTGTCAAAGATGTCTAGTTGTGCTTTGAAAAATTAATCTTACTGAAAGAGAGGTCTGGATTTTTTCATCAGCTTCTGGGAGGTCATCTCTAAGCCCTTGGTAGGTCATACTTGATAAGAGAGTCTCTGTTTGCCTGGGGGCCATCGGCCAACCAGACCATAAGAAGATGAGTTAGGGCGGGGCAGGGAGTTGAGCAAAATCAGCAAGGTGACTCAACCTGGAGACTCTGAGTCAGGTGCCATCTGCTGACCTCTGGAGACTGAAATCAGCCCTGAGTTCAATCAGTCATGCTGAGGTGATGAAGCCCCAGTAAAATCTCTGGACACTGTGTGTGTGTAGTTACACACAGAGGCCAAGGGAGCTGAGCTATCCTAACTGCACGGGGAGAGGACAGCTGGGAGCTCCAGGTTTGCTCCCCTCCCAGCCAATGTGCCTTTCCCTTTGGCTGACTGTAACGTGCATTCTTTCCTTGTGATAAACGTAATCACGAGTGTAGCTGCTTTGAGTGAGTTGTTTGGGTCGTTCCAGTGAATAATCAGAAGTGAAGGTAGTTGGGGAACTACCGCATTTGGTGTCAGAATTGAGGGTGGTCTTGTGTGGACTACGCTCCCTCTCACTGTCCAGTGGGCGAACTCTCACGTTATTAAACATTCTTAGCCTAGTAGCACAGCTCAATGGTTCTGTTTCTTCGGATGTTCTAAAAGAAAAGTTCCAGGGAGCCTCTTAGCTAGCTTGCTTGAGACGAACCGCTCACCATTGCCTGGGAAGGAGGGTGCCGTGATCGGTCTCCGTCAGATAGCTAGTAGAATCTATCAAAACAACAGGAAATGAGTTCCCCATGGGAGAAAAGGTTTGGGTTACCAAAAGGAAGGATAGGGAGGCTGCGTGAACAAACACAGTAGTTAGCATGGGACTTTCACACCAGCATCTCCCTCTGGAACACCCTGATTCTTATTCACCGTCCCCCCACTTTTGAATGACTAATCTTTCTACTGACTAATCTACTCATCATCTGGGTTTCAGATTAAATGTCACTTGGACAGAGAGGCCTCCTTCTTTCATTCCTCTCCATCAGAATGTTTTATAGGTCTTAGCAGTTTGTCATTCTATATCCATTTGTGTGATTGCTAGTTTAATATCTTCATATTACCTTTACTCTGGGGTGTGTTAAGAACCACATCTCGTCTGTTCATCACCTAGTAGGTCCTCAAAAGTAGCAGAGGAAGGAGCAAAATAAGAATGAAAAAAATCTGTTAATGGATTGCCCACATCTCAGATCTTATGCTAACCCTTCACACACTCATTTTTAGTAAGATGTCAGTAGATGGCTATCTGGTTAAACTTTGGACTCAGTTGTTGGAACCAATAAAAGAAACTTGCCTCAATTTTGCAATTAGGAATTCAAGAACCGCATAACCTTTAGAAGTAAAAATTGTTAGGCACATCAGCCTCACCCTCATTTACTAAAGCAAAACATGTAACGTTTGTATGGAAATGCGTCTCTCGATAAACTGATACAACCTTCTGTCCCGTCTTGCAGTGTTTGCATCTGATTTTAGCCACAAAATAACCCATTGAGATAAGTAATGCAGGCAGGTGTTTCTTTGATCTTACAGATGAAAAAAAAAAAAAAAAAAAAAAAAAAAGCCCGAGAACCAGAAAGGTAAGATAAATTACTCATGGTCACATGGAAAACTTAGTGGTCAAAACAAGATGATTACTCAGCAATCCTGAAGCCTAGTTCTATGCTCTGTCTACCAACCCAATGTTGTTCATCCTCTGCCTCACTGACGATACACCCTGCTGTCCCCTACAGTTGTAGAATGTGTCGAAAGTCACAGTAATCAATGTAGTGAATTTGAATATGAGTAAACTTTTGATTTTTGCCTATTTTGTGGACATTTCTGATCATTGGGGCTGTAAGCATTCTTCATAACACTCCCTTTTAGTTAGGAACTCTAGCCTCTTTCTCAAGCCAGTGGTTCTAGTGATGTTCTCATCCCCAACCCAGAGGTAATTTGGCCAACGAGAGCCTAATATTCTCTAGGCTCGAGTTTCGGTAAAGGGATGACGCATGGCCCATAACAGGTTTTAAGATTCAATGACCTCTTTGGGATAGGAAAACTCATTCTCAATAGGCTTGAACCTGAGCCAATAGAAAGCTGGAGCTTCTGCACTCATTTCCTTCAAGTGGAAAGCAGAGCTGAGAGCTAAAGAAAAACCATATCCTAATAATACCTTCTGAACCGCAACTCTAGAGCCCACATGACCCCTGGATTTTTAGCTACATCACCTAATAGATTCCTTCTCTTGAATAAATCAGTTTGAGTAGGATTCTGTCTTTACCATTCAGAAAGTTCTTAACTAAAATATCTTATAATGATGGGGAGACCCAGGGTCCCCACAGCAGGGCAGCCTGCCGACCCAGTATGGGATTGCATTGCCGCGGGGTGGGAGCTGTACCCATTGCCAAGAAGCTTGCAGAGGCCAAGTTTAAGGAGCGAGGAACTCTCCTGGCTGAAGCCCAGCTGGCCCAGATGTCCACACAGTTGGGCATGTTCAAGACCAACCTGGAGGCATTTGCCAGTAAGCACAAACAGGAGATCCGAAAGGAACCTGAGTTCCCGATGTAATTCCCGGACACATGTGTCACCCTTGCGTGGGTCGGCTCCCCTCTGGAAGAGGATTTTGGTCTGCGGTGGGGGCTGAGGGAGCTTTCTGTTGCGACCTGGGGATCCAGAAGATGGACGTGTATGTGGCCCCGATGCCCGGGAAGGGAGGTCTGTTCACTCTGGAGGGACTACGGCAAGACGTGTCCAAGGGAAGGGGCCGATTCGCCCAGGGTGTCAGCCATGACCGTTTGATCAGGGCCATGAAGAAACAAGAGGCACTTGGCACTGGCGCAGGTGCCCCCGCCTTCAGTCGGCGCCAGCTGAGCTCAGTGCGGACCGTCCCATGGAGCTGCAGCTAGCAGGGAGGGAGGGCTACGTGACTGTCGGGGATATCAAAGCCCGTCTCAGGCGGGAGGTCACGCGCTGGGACACCTGCCGAAGGAAGGGCCGGGCCCGCTGGCCCCTCGGGCCCCGCAGGAGGCTCGCCATGGGCTGCCAGCTCTCTTGGCGGACCCCTTCTCCCAGGCCATTACTGCTGAGGCCAGAGAAGCCCTGCCCTGACCCTGGGGGTGTAGAAGGGGGCATGGTAGCGGGCAGGGAGAAGACAGACTAGCTGTCTGTGAATAAGCCCTAACAGCTTTGTTTTTTGCTTTTTTAAAGAAAAATAAACAACATATCCTACAATAAAGAATTCTCATTCAATTGTCTTCCCATACAGTCTTGACGGGGAGCGGAAGAAAGTGCGGTTACAGCTATTTCCTGCAGAATGGCATTGTCTGAAACAATAGATCTGGCTCCCAAACCCTCAAACAACGCCCCCCCCCCGAGAAAACAAGCAAGAAGTCACTTTACTAGAATTTAGTTGCATGTTCACTGTCTCCAAAGAGTTTTATTTGGTGCCATTCTTCTTTGGGTTAGTGATGAGAGGACACCCCCTCTCACCCCCTGGTCAGACTTTGTCCCTCTTACACTGCCAGCTGGTAGGCCTTCCAGAAATCTCCCTAGTGAGGTTTGATGCTCTAGATGGCCTTAACACAGCTGAAATGCCCTTTAGCTATCTATGTCTACACCTTCCGCCTTTCTGTCAAATGTCACTGCGAATCTGTTCCAAGAAGAACTTGCTGCAAGTCTTTTCAATCTTAGGATAGACTCTCCAGGTACCATCTATTTGCAAAGAAATACAGAAGTGGAGCCTAATTAATGACTTGCTTTTCTGATTGCCAGCTTCACAGACCCAAGAACAAGGGGAAAGACTATAGGAATTCTTTTAAGGTCAGAAGAGTCTAGTATACAGAACCATTTAGCTGGCAATAATAGTTTCAGCACAAGGTGTTTTTAGATTTTCTTTTAAAAAATTCAGTGTTTGGTATCTCCCAGGACAAGATGAATTTAGCTATGCCTTGGTTGGTGACTCTAGAAACGACTTTTTATTTGCCAAAGTGATGAATGTTTCAAACTTGAAAGGAGCTAACATTGCCTAGTTGTAGGTCATATTGCCAATAGATGATAGGAACATGGCGAATGGTAAGGATTTGGTAAAACTTTTTCATAATGAGCATTTTTAGGACTTTTATTTTTTATTTTTTTCTATTTTTAGGACTTTGAATAACACATTGTGAGATTGGTCTATTTCTCAAAAGATCATATCTTTTAAAGGGAGTAGGGGCTGAAGAACGGATACAAGCCAATCCCTTTGATGCGTGCATAATACAGGATACTAATACCTAAACCATATATGACCAAACATGTGGAGCCATCTCATTTTCTAAGCTCAACAAAAATAAAAGGGAGGATTGCCCGTGTTAGTTATTTTTTTCCACAATGATTCTTAGAATATACATGAAAATAGGAATCCTAAAAGAGTAGTCAGTATGGTGTACTGCAGAAAATACTCTGGGCTCTGAATTAGGGGAGCTAAACTTTGGCCCAGGCAGCCCTCAGCAAGCCCATTGTCTTGGGTCTCCCTCATATACAGAATGGAGGATTGCACAACTGCCAAGAAAGCGTCCAGCTGTAAACTTGGGTACTAAAACAGAGAACCTGTGGATTGTAATTCTTGTCAGTTTCAGTTCTGATCTAAATACAAAATGAGGATCTTCAGAGAACTTTGAAGATGATCACGGTAGCTGAAAGGAATTGAGCTGGAAGAAAAGGAGAGCCTTAATGTCCATACTCTCCACTCACTTACTCACTCACTCACAAATACTTGTGAGCACTTAATAAACACTGAGCACTATTAGAGGTGCTAAAGGTAGAGCAATAAATACACCAACGTCCTAGTCATCATAGAGCTAACTTTCTGGAGGTGAAGATGCATCATAATCTAATGAATATGTACAAAGGAAGCGTGTCAGAAGGTGACAAGTGGGGGTGCCTTGGTGGCTCAGTGGGTTAAGCCGCTGCCTTCGGCTCAGGTCATGATCTCAGGGTCCTGGGATCGAGCCCCACATCAGGCTCTCTGCTCCACAGGGAGCCTGCTTCCCTTTCTCTCTCTCTGCCTGCCTCTCTGCCTACTCGTGATCTCTCGCTGTCAAATAAATAAATAAAATCTTTAAAAAAAAAAAAAAGAAGAAGGTGAGAAGTGCTACGTAGGAAAGCAGAGCAGAGAGGGAGCGCTCGCGATGGCCCTTGTTTATAAGGTGGCCATTTGAAGAGAGACTGAAGGGAGGTGAGACAGTAAGTCAGGCTATTTCCTACCTAGGAATAGCAAGTGCGTGGGAGTGTTTGACGTTTTAGGAGCAGCAAGGAATCCTGTGTTGCTAGACCACCATGAGCAAAGTGAAGAGTGGTAGAAAATGAGGTCCAAGGAAAGGAAAAATAACAAAAGAAGCTGAAATGTTCTGTTTACTTGAGTATAAATCCCTGTATCCCCTTATCTGTGGCTCCTTTGCTATTGTCGTTGGGTAGGGAGAAATCGGCTGGTTCAGTCTAATGGTAACATCTGCTCAGATTTGAGTGGGATCAGAACCCAAGACTCACCATCACTACCGGCCAGACATGGACGTCGTTCCTTGAGAGTAGAGCTGCGTTTCTTTCATTTTCATGAAAGTTTTTAAACTTTCAAGCAAAGTTTAACTTCCTTTATCTCAGGGACTTCTGTCCTTCCTTTGCTGTAGGGGGAAGCCCTGTTGTATGCCTGCTGAACTGACTCAGGTGTGGTGGGTGTGGGGGAACAGGTACCCGGCGCCCATTCCAACCTCCCTCACATGTGTCTTCTGATACCAGAGACTGGAAATCTAAGAGCTACCTGTTCTGGACTCCTCTGGAGCAAGATTTGGGATGTGACATCATCTCCCCCGATGAGTGCCCTTGCAGCCCTCAGAGAGGTCACAGTGAGGCTTTGCACTTCTTTCCCCATCTCTGCGATCCAGCAGGCTTTTCTGAGGTACATCCCAGCGTCTGGCCACCAGAGTCACCAGTGTCACCAGGGCCCAAAGGCAGTTACAAAGGCGGCCGCAGCAAAGGCTTTCAGAACTGTGTTAGGACTTTCGTTGGCCCTGGGTACTCCTGCCTCAATGTGATCCTTCCTTGTTAAGAAAATAATAAATCTGTATCCCAGGATTGTACTGTGGGCAAATAGGAGTATATTATTATATGAAAACACTTAATTCAGCCTAAATGTTCTTTATTTTTTCTGGTTTTAGAAGAATTTTAAGTATTTTTATGGGCTCTTAAAAGTCTCACAGGCCCTAGACACTGACTACTGGGTCTAATGGGTAAATACGCCCTGATGGCATTTGGTCCCCTAGACTGCAGCTGAAGTGGTGTGTTTGTGGGGCCCCGATTTCTTCTTTCTTTCTTGAAGATTTTATTTATTTATTTGACAGAGATCACAAGTAGACAGAGAGGCAGGCAGAGAGAGAGGGGGAAGCAGTCTCCCTGCTGAGCAGAGAGCCCCATGCGGGGCTCGATCCCAGGGCCCCGGGACCATGACCTGAGCTGAAGGCAGAGGCTTTAACCCACTGAGCCACCAGGCGCCCCAGGAATCCATTCTTCATCTCTTTCCTCCTTCCCTGGCCTGCAGCACGCTCGCCTCTGAAATCATGGCTCTCCGGCTTCCTCCAGAACGAAGGGCTTGCCTTGTCCACCCCCCGGATTGGTGCGTGACGCGCAGCGCCCTTCCCTCCTCTCCCCGGGGTTCCTCACCCTCCCGCCGCCCGCCTCGCTCTCGTCTGGTCACACGAAGCCCACGCCCTTGTCAGCGCGGGGACTTCAGATCTGTTCGCACTCCGCAGACGCGGCTGACTCATGCCCCTTCACCTGTCCCCAGGTCCTGGCCATCTCCTTCAGTGACCTCAAAATCCATGTCAACCTTTCGGATTCCTTGAAACCAGGCGCGTTTCCTGCGCTCCGAAGCTCCCTCGCTGGCCCACGGGCGTCGGCAGAACCGCACTCAGGGCTCACGGAGCAGGTCTGCTTCTCAGGTTCTTGTCCACTCGCAGGAGAGCCTGACCCCCCCCCCCGCCCCTGCCCATCCCAGGACGTCTGTCTGCGGCTTCCCTGGCAGCTGCCCCGCGTCACACGATCTATCCTACTTCGTCCACCGACTCCGTCTGCCTTCCCTGCTCCCGTCTTGCTGGAAAGACCGGCCCCTTGCGAGCCCCCGTGTCCCAGACGTGACCTCCCGAGACCCCCCGGAAACGGACGTGAAGTCGCGGGACGCGGGACCGGACTCTCGGCAGATGATCACTCATCGGGCTTCTCGTCCTCTCACGGCTCCTGGTCCTAGTCCACCCTCTCGTTCTTTCCCGTCTTGTGTTTCCGAGTGACACTGCGTTGGGAGGAAACTGGTTCTGCGGACGTGGCTCCTGTCCCGCCCCGCGCCCCGGAGCGCAGCGGCCCCGCGGCTCGTGCTTCTCCCTCGCCCGCCCGCGCGGAGACCCGGCCGTCCCGGTCGCTTCTCCCCGCATCAGCCGCCGCTTCCGTCCCTCGGCTTCTCTGCCCAGCAGCCTCACGACGCCACCCGCACAGCTGTGCCCCCACTAGAGCGACCTCACTATTCTCAGGTGGGTCCCCCAGACACAGACCCCGAAAGGAGGACGCCAGCCCTGGGGCCACCAGAAGGTAAACGCGGACGCGACACCGAGGCAGGGAGGCGGGCAGTGGGGAGCGCAGCGGCGGGGTAGGACTGTGGGCCCCGGGGGCTCCGCGTCCCTGGAGGTCTCCGAGAGGCGGTGTAAACTGCTGCCTCCCGCTCTCCGCAGTCGGGGGCTCTCCCGGGGGCCTTAACCCACAGGCGCCCATTCATCCGGCCCTAGTATGGGCCAAGGCAAACCCCGACCGCCGGATAAGGGCCGGATGCAGACGGGCATGCGTAGTAGCCGCAGCACGTGTGCGATGCTCGGCGTCGCGGAGGCAGTAGCCGCAGCACGTGTGCGATGCTCGGCGTCGCGGAGGCAGTAGCCGCAGCACGTGTG
>NC_081557.1:266214720-266226789 GCF_022355385.1 Mustela nigripes | reverse complement strand
TGATGCTCGGTATCGTGGAGTAGGGGTGAGGCACCAGCACCATTCTATTATTTCCCAGCCCCAAGTTATACCCTACCAGGTCCCCATCCCTGTTCCTAGTTCCCCATCCCTTCATTCAGTGCACTAGGTACTCAGGGGGACACTGTTTTGTTTATCCTCTTGACCAGTAAGTTGTCATTGTCTCAGTTTTACATAAGGAGAAACTGGGAAGTTAAGATGAGGGACCCGTGGGGGCACCTGGCTCACTGGGCGGGTGAAGTGTGCAACTCTTGATCTGTGGTCATGAGTTCGAGCCCCACACTGGGGATAGAGTTTGCTTAGGAAAGAAGGGGAGAAAGAAAGAATGAAAGAAAGAAAGAGAGAGAGGGAGGGAGGGAGAGAAAGAGAGGAAGGAAGGAAGGAAAGGGAGGGAGGGAGAGAATGAAAGAGAGAGAGAGAGAGAGAAAGAGGGGCACCTGGGTGGCTCAGTCGTTAAGCGTCTGCCTTAGGCTCAGGTCATAATTCCAGGGTTCTGGGATCGAGCCCCACATTGGAATCCTGCTTCTCCCTCTCCCACTCTCCCGGCTTGTGTTCCCTCTCTCGCTGTTCCTCTCTCTCTCTCTCTCTCTCTCTCTGTCAAATAAATAAAACCTTTTTAAAAAAGTAGAAGAAAGAAAGAGAGAGAGAGAGAAGGAAAGGGAGGAGGGAAGGGAAGAAAAGAAGAAAGACAAAAAAGTTGAGTAATTTCCCAAAATTACCCAGCCAGTAAGTTCTGGAACTGTAATTTAAAGACTCTAACATTCACGCATTTTCTAGTATAGAAGAAAACCAAGGACAGAGTCTTGGAGAATATCCACCATTATAAGAAAGATCCTGGAGTAAGAAGAGAGGGGTTTGGAGTAGAAGCAGGGTCAGAAGGGTTACTTTGGAGCTGTGGGGTGACCCTTTTCATCTAAGACTACCTTCTACCACTGTTCACCACCTCCATGTCTATCCATGCAGCCTTCTAAAGCTCCTACTGCAGAATTTACTGTTTTCCTCCAGAGACCCTCACACAATTCCTGAGAAAAAAATCAGATACAGTGCCATCTCCAGAATAAGTAATTCCTGGTAAAAATGTAATAAGTACTCAGTATTATTAACAACTCTGTATTGATCACCTAATAGGGGCCAGGCACTGGGCTAGATGCTAAAGTACAATGATGGACCACAAATACTCCCCCACAGAAGGCATGAGTGGATGAAAGACATAGTCTAATTCTGAATATGAAATATACCACATTCTCAAATGGACTTTAATTGTACAGAAGCATCAGCTAATTAGGGCCACTTACCATGTGCAATTAAGGTGAATCTAGTACTCAGTAATTTTTTTCTTAGTTTGGTTCTGCCTAGACATATTTTCAACATTAACAAGGGTAGATAATGTTGATAAGAAGAGGGCAGACTCTTCATGGGATTGCTGTGAGGAAGACATGAAATAATAACTGCCAAATCCGACACATTTTAGGTAATTTATCACATTTGCCTGCGTTCACCAGTTGTGGGTTCCACAAAAATAGATGCTAATTTATTTCATTTTTTTTATAATTTTCTGTTAACTTGATTGAGATGTAATTGATATGCATGTAATTGATAAATATATGCAATATAACATTGCATGAGTTTAAGGTGTACAATACAATGATGTGGTAAGTACGGGTCACCACAGTAGACTTAGTGAGCATCTGTTACCATCCATAGTTGCACACTCTTCTCCTGCAGGGGGACTTCTCAAGACTGGCTCTTGGCAACCATCGTCGTCACCAGAACTTATTTATCTCGTGGGATACTGATTTATTCTCATTTACTCATATATATTTGGCTTTTCAAATAATGCTTAGCACACAATACGTCTTCAGTGAACCTTTATGGGCTCAATGAATGACACAGGTACTATTATTCCGATTTTACAGATGAAATAGATACTCCGAGAAACTGAATGATTTTTCCCCATTTCTCAAAGCTAGTTGTTAGAAGAGTTAGGATACATGAGGTCTTTCCAAATCCCCTGTACCTAAGGCCCCCTGTAGGGCAAGCAGCACCGCGCCGAGTCCTCAGCCGGCCACCCATACGTGTTGTTCATTCACCACCGTCTCAGTACAGATGTCCTGGCTGTTGGCGTTAAGGGACGAAGGGTGACAGCTGCTCCTCCTCTAGAGCTCTGCGTGATCTCCTTGTTCCTTGGGCTTCCTCTCTGGATGCCTGCTCCGCTCCCACTCCAGAAACTGTGGACTCCCCCACGGCTCCAGCCTGAGACCCACTGACCCTCGGGATAGTTGCCTGCACGTCTGTACATTGCTTCAGCTCACACGGCGATGGCTGGTGACCTGACCTTGAGAAGCTGCCAAGTCCTCTCCTCTGAATGGGCCGAGCACTGCCGTGCATGTGCCACGGGGGAAGGGAGCCCGACTGTTCCAGGGAAGCTGGATACCAGTGAGAAGCTGGGTCGGCGTTCCCATCGCGCTTCCGCACCTGTGCCCCGCACACTCCGGAGCTCTGAAGCCCTGAGCCAGGTGACTTGCTGCTCCGGACATACACACGTGGAGGGGCTCACCTTGACTCGGGCGTTCACGGCTGTCAGGTGTATGTCGCGGTTGCTCAGGGCGTGAAGCCAGAGGGCTCATGGGAAAGGGAGTTTCTGGACGCTTCTCCTCTTGGAAAATAAAGAGCTTTGTGACTGGTGCCCCTCTTGCTTCAAGGCACCACAGTGAGAATCAAGCACACAAATGGGGAGCCATGGCTACTCGGCCTGCATCGGGGCCCCAGAACAATCTAGCTGTGTGCTCCAGGGGGCACTTAACCTTTCTGAGCCTCAGTTTCCTAACTAGTAAATGGACGTAAGGTTACCCGTCTCAGGGAGTTGTGGGGACAAAATGAAATACTATGTATACGTGACTCACGGGGACGGTAAAGAAAACCGTGCACTATCACTGAGCCGGGACGCCGGGAAGGGCAGGTGCAGGCAACACCTGCCGGATCTCCGGGGCTGACTTCGAGAAGAGAACTGGAGGTCTTAAAGCCAACATTCAGGGGAAACTGAGTTCTCCATCTCTGTGAGGAATCAAGAACGAGCTGACATTTGTTAAGCTGAGAAAGTTCCCCGTGGTTCCTATGCAGTCCTTTACTGGTCTCACCACCATTACTCATAGTAAAGCCTTTGAAACAAAAAAGATCTTGTATTTGTTATAGCAAAAGAGAATGGGAAATTGGGGAAAGATATAAATAGTTTCCACTCATTACTGTATTTCAAATGTTGTAGTAGGTGATTTAGTTAGGTAACTTTTGTTATCTCATTTAATTCTTCCAATCTTCCAAAACAGATCTAACCAGTCCCTCTTTGGTGTTTTGTTTTTTTTTTTTTAAGATTTTATTTATTTATTTGACAGAGATCACAAGTAGGCAGAGAGGCAGGCAGAGAGAGAGAGAGGAGGAAGCCGCTCCCTGCTGAGCACAGAGCCTGATGCGGGGCTCCATCCCAGGACCCTGAGATCATGACCTGAGCTGAAGGCAAAGGCTTAACTGGCTGAGCCACCCAGGCACCCCCTCTTTGGGCCTTTGACACTACTAAATTATTATTCTCCTCTTTTAAAAAATTAAGATATAATAGGACATATTATATTAGCTTCAGGTAGACAACATAATGATTGGCACTTGTAGGTGTTACAAAATAATCACCACCTTATGTCTGGTTAACATGCATCACCACACATAATTACATTATTTTTCCCCTTGTGATGAGAACTTTTAAGAGCTACTCTGTTAGTAACGTTCAAATACATAACATCGTATTATTCACTATCATCACTGTATTGTACATTACAGCCTCAGGACTCACTGATAACTGGAAGGTTACCCTTTGACCTCCCTCTCCCATGGTACCCGTCCCCCAACCTCCACCTCTGACAAATACTAATCTGTGTGTTCTCTGTATCTATGAGCTAGGGTTTTTTTTTAAGATTCCACATATAAGTGAGATCATACAGTATTTGTCTTTCTCTAGCCAACTTATTTCACTACTCTTGTCTCCTAAGCAGAAGGCAATGGGGGATCAGTGTAGCTAAGTAACTTACCCAAAGTTACATAGCAAGCAGGTGGTAACTGAACCCAGAGTGTGGCTTCAGAGCTTACTCTTTTCCTTATGCCTAGAAAGGGGAAGGCCAAGGAGACTGTCCTAAAGAAAGAAGACAGGGTCATCACAATGAGGAGGTCACGAGCAGCCCAGGAGAAGTAGGAGGGCACTGCAGTGTCCTCAAAGACAGAACCAGAGAAAGCCCCTGTGGAGTTTCCCCACAGGGGCTTTCTCTGGGTAGATCATAAATTCTGGGAAACCTTGGACCTCCCAAGAAGTTGCCAGCTGCACCTGGCCCAGCCAAACCACATATCCAAAACCCAGAAGAAAAAGTAAGGAGAAAATCAAGAATGGACAGTTTGTTGCCTGGTCGCCAGGGATGGTCTCCATATTGAAATGATTAAAAGCAGACTAAACAATGCAAATACTTCTCTTTGTCGTGTCAACATTGCTGAAGTTAGCCAGAGAGCAAAGCAGAGGGTTTAGGGAAAGGCATGAGGTAAAGAGAGGAATGAAACTGCTTTTCTCCCTGGTACCAAGTCTCCTCTTCAGAAACACGTCTGGGTAAATTGGAGACACTCGCCAGTCATCGTTATTGAATGCGGCCTTCATGGTGGCACACCATGGTGTGGGCTGGTGCACAAGAGAACTGGAATAACCGCTAGAGACCCTGGGCTGGTTGGCCCTGCCTGTAGCGCATTCTTGCATTTTATTAGAGTACTAATGCAGATCTGAGGGGAGGCACAAAAAGCCAGAACAGTAGGACATTCCCCACTGTTCCTTCCCACCCACTTCCTAGGAAAGACCCAGCTTTGAGTATACGTAAGATGGATCTTACACTGGCTCTACTCCGTGGTAGGGAGGTCTATGCGGTTCTCATAGTACAAAATGTAATTAGCATCTGTTCTATGGGGTCCATCACGAAGAAGACTGAACTGTCTGTAGACACCTTCGAAAGAGGGTTCCATGACATTTCTCAATCAGAGAGAGGGAGGTATATCCAAGTTTCCACCAGATACCTCAGACATAGGAAAACAGGTGAGAATTAAGGATGGACTCTCTGACACTCAGGGCCCAGAGGTGACCTCTTCATTGAGGATTAACAGCTCAGTTATCTCATGCACTACTTCTGCATGATTTTCCGATATGATCAAATATTACACAGTCACAGCAGTTCTTGGGAGCCTGTGCTCACCTCTGTACTGATCTTCACGTCTTCCAAGTCCTTACTGGTTAACGCCTTTAATGCCTGCCTCCAAGTTTCTGTCCCCAGGGAATCCTTCCCCGCAGAACCCGTCATTCCTTCGTTTCAGCTCAAGGCAAATGTTAATAACCTTTCTTATACTTCATGTAGAAATGTTTTAAAATGATTAGACCAGTAACCTGTCTGATAATTTGTAAACTGTTTAAAATTTGCAAAGCACAATTTGGAAAAAAGAAGAGAATTAGTTCCCTGTAATCTTACCAACTTGGAGATAAACTGTTCATGTCATGTATGTTGGTTTCCAGTCTTTCTGTTTTCTTTCTCACTGCTTTATCAACACATTCTTTTTCTCCATTTAGCAAAATATTTGAGTATCTCTTTTACATATCGGTCTGTCTCTATATCACTATATCTTTTTGTACACCTTAAGGGTGAGGAGTTGTCCATAACATTTTTAATAGCATCGTTACAAAGCCCATCACAGCTCCCTGCAGGAAATCATGAATAGTTGGCATGTATGTAGGGCTTCCTATTGCTGGACCAGTCTAAGTACTTACATCCGTTGATCCACTTAATCTGTGTAATTCTAGGTGACTGGTTTAATTATTACTATTATTCAAATTTCACAGATAAGGAAACTGAGGCATAAAAGGTTTGAATAATTTGCCCATGATCTCATAGCCAGTAAGTTTAGAGCTGGAATTTCAACCTGAACTAAACTGGCTTCAGACTCAAAACCATTGCCATGTATGGCATTAGTATTCATTGAGCACCTAATAATTAGCGTTTTCTACAATTATCTTTTTCTTTAATTCTGCAAGTTAGGAACAACAGGTGTGAATCTTCTTGGAGGTCAAACAGCTGTGAAGTGGGGTAGCCAAGTCTTCCTAATCCTCAAGCCCATCTACCACCAGCACCAGCACCAGCACCACCATCCCCCGCAACCACCGCCATCATCATCGCCAACATCCCCACCACCACCACCACCACCACCGTCACCATCACCACCATATTCACCACCACCATCACCACCATCATCACCACCACCATCATCACCATCATCACCACCACCACCTGCCTCTGCTAATTAGCTCGGTGTCTGTCCTTACTCTTCCTTTCTCACGCCCCAGATCCTCAGCTCTTCGAAGTAAGGATATGTGTCGCCTTATTCATCTTTATAACCCATCACTTAGCACAGCTCCCAGACCATGGTTACCACGTCCAGATACTTGAAGGAAGAAAGGACTGTAAGAGTCGGTTTGACAGACAGCAACCAAAGAAGATATTTTATATGCAATTAGTGAACACCTGTTTAAACAGAATTTGCAGTGCACGCTCTGGGTTCTTCTTTGCAGACTCAGGTCTCTAACACAAAACAAAATGAAAAGTGTACATCTTCCACATTGGAAATCTCCAAACTCCACATACGGAATGTTGCCAAGAGCCCTGATACAGGCCAGTCCCGCCCCAGCTTACTCCAGTTCTCTGAAGGGAGACGTGAATCCGGCTCTTTCTCGCCCACATCCCCGCCGGGACCTTCGTTCTCCACACCTCCTACCTCACGGTGGCAAGTCTGTTTGCGTAGGAGCTGGTTTGGTCACAGCGCCCTTTTTCAAAGGTCTCTTTTGCCTTGTATCAAGGTTAATATAGTATCAATTGTTACTTCAGGGTGAGCTCAGAGCTCTGCAAAGTCACTGTGGGCCATTAGTTATTGCCACATCCAGTTGCACGAAGCTTGTGCCGAAAGAGGACTAATGTAGGTTTTCATGGCCCATTTTCCCTAACACATGGTTGTGTTTTAAGAAGGCACAGAGCTGGGGCGCCTGGGTGGCTCAGTGGGTTAAGCCGCTGCCTTTGGCTCAGGTCATGATCTCGGGGTCCTGGGATCGAGTCCCGCATCAGGCTCTCATCAGGCTCTCTGCTCAGCGGGAAGCCTGCTTCCCTCTCTCTCTCTCTCTGCCAGCCTCTTTATCTATCTGTGATCTCTCTCTGTCGAATAAATAAGTAAAATCTTTAAAAAAAAAAAAAAAGGCACAGAGCTGAACGTGCAGTTTGGGCGTCTTGAGTTTGGGGGTTGGGGATTTCTTATTACAGTTTACTGCGAGAGCCTCCCATGCGACTCTTCACCTGTAACCCTCCTCTCCCTTGGAAATTCTCCCACTTTCGACTTTGTAAAAGCCACAGACACAGGCAAGCTCTGGCCTCAGAGCAGGGCTGACCTTCTGGTAGATAAAACTGGCATAAAGCTGAATTTGTTGAAACTGGAAGAAACACAGTACCAGTAAATCAGTTTATATGCAAGCAATCAGTACTTGCTTTGCTTTAAGAGCCCCACGAGAGACGGACCGAGAGTGCGTGGGAAACAGCTACGTTTGTCAGTTCGCCAGGGTAGCGGCGAAGCGGGATCTGGGGTACTTTCCGTGGTTCATCAAACGCAAGGTTACAGGGGCAGGAAACTGCCGAGAGGTCTGCTTTGTCTTCTTCTCTAATTACGAACTAGGAGAGTTAGCTGTACGACCTCCGCAGGTGCCCCGACGGACGGACTGTAAGCAACCGCAGGTCTTCTGACCCGAGCTGGAGCCAGGGGCTAAGGGCTTGCGTTTCCCGAGGGCGCAGGAGCCGGCAGACCCCGGGCTCCGAGCTTTGCTGGAACTGACTCACTGCAGCCTCACACCGGGCTGAATCTCGACAATAAGGGCTGTGGCCCTCCTGGCTCTACAGATAAAGAAACTGAGGCACGGAAACGCTCAGGAATTGGCTGCCTCTTGGGTCACGTAGTTAACAACACGGGGACAGGAACTAAGCCTAGGGAACCTGTCTTCAGAGCATGTGTCTGATCCCTGAATGCATAGATGTGACCCAAGAGGGACTGAAAGACGCCTCCGTTCTTGATTCTGCAAGGGCTCCTCCGCCGCGGCCTCCCGTCTGCTGGGCAAGTCCAGCTCCGGGCGATGGCCGGACCTGCTGTCCACTGAGCTACTTCTGCCCGAGCCCTGCTTCACTCGGCCCTCGCGGCAATGGGTAAGGCAGAGGCGGTCATGCCCAAGCCCAGCACGGAGGGGCCGAGGGTTTAAGTATTTGTCAAAGACTTCAACAGAGAGGGGAGCCAGCGCTTGGATCTCCTTGGGTCGGACTCCAGAACCTCGGCTTCCGAGACAGATGGTAGAAATCAGAGGTTGTCAGTGTGATGTGAGATTAGGAAAATGGAAAAAGGAGAAGATACACATATGGAAAGTCTGAGTGACACGATTTTAGCACTTCCTTCAGTACGCCCTCATCGATAGGCTGGAGAACGTCCTATGCTCTATCCGCATGTGTCATCTCGCAGCTCCTGAGGAACAGCCCCGATACCCCCTCACTGCAGCGTGAAGCACACCAGTCTCCTGCCTCCAGCAGATCCCGCTCACAGCGTCCAGGACTCTCTCCGGTTTGCTCATTTTCTCCTCTTCCCAGTCCCTGGGGACTAAACTTAGCCTGCACTGAGATGCCTCCCATGCGCTTCCTGAGGCGGGTGACCTGCAGAAGACTTAATCTACATTTCATGTCAACACAGATGGTCTTGGGAATCGTGAGGAACAGAGGATTAAATTAAACGATCCATATGTTCCATTAAGAACTTTTCAGCAGCAATAAGGAGCCCCGGACATAGCAAAAACCCCACAGACAGTACCATGAAGACGTTTCCGAAGAGTTCAGATTTGGCCTAGATATTCTGAAGCAATTAAACTAGGTTTTGCCTTTGGGACACGGAGCCACGGGGTCCACTTTGAACTCGACCTGCCACCTTGTGGAAATTGAAGGCAACAAGAAACGCGGCCTCTGAATGTCGCATGGTTAGAGTAATATGATCTACACGAACATTTACTGAGAGCTTAGCACATGCTACGATCTGTGCTGAACGCCTTTTTTTTGTTTGTTTGTTTTAAGAGTTTATTTATTTACTCAACAGAGAAAGAGAGAGATCACAAGTAGACAGAGAGGAAGGCAGAGAGAGAGGGGAGGAAGCAGGCTCCCAGCTGAACAGAGAGCCTGACGTGGGGCTCGATCCCAGGACCCTGAGATCACGACCTGAGCCAAAGGCAGAGGTTTAACCCACTGAGCCACCCAGGCGCCCCTGCTGAACGCCTTTTAAATGCTTTCTCATTTACGTATCAAGATAACTTTATAAGGTAGGACCTATCCCGACCCCCATTTTAAAGTGAGGAATATGTGGGTTTGCAAAGTAAAGTATCTTCCCGAAAGTCACACATTGGAGAGCATGACCCCAGGGCCCATGCGCTGAACCGTGGCGCTGCTCTCTGCCCTATCCTGCCCTCTCATGTTCCCGTAGGATTACGATCCTTACACAAGCATTGGAGGTCTTTGGCAGGGTCACTTACAACAGCCCTGCATCCGGAGAGGGCCGTGTTCCATCACAATCATCAGAAACATGCACTTAGCACCTACCAGTGGGTCCAACGGATGCGAGGCCAGAAGAATGGGAGCAGAGGGTTGCAGCGGGAGAGCTTTCCCTGGCGCGTCTCGTTATCCGTGTTCCCCTCTCTCTGCGGTGTCTGTCAAGGGATCGTCACCCCGTTCAGGTTCTCACCTTCCTCCTACTCACTTACACACAGAACCAACGGGCCTGGATTCTGAACCTCCGCTTCCCTGCTGTGCAGCCTTGGGCCAGCAACCTAAGCTTCCCGGGCCTCATTTCCCGCCGCTATGAAATGGGGATGCTACGGATACATACAACCACGCTCTGTTGCACGAGGTACTTAAGACAGAGACAGAAGTTACTTAAGACATAAATAAATACATTATTTATAAATGAATGACGAATACATGAGACCCACAGTCTCGAGCACAGTGCTCGGCACATTGTCAGTGCTGATTCAATTCATACAACAGGGACTGACGATCCTAACCTCAGTCCTACAGTCCTTCACCCATGTGAAGAGCATTTAGTACTTCGGAGGACACCCGCATCACTGTTTCCTGTGCTGCGGACCCCGACCTGGGGCAACCGGCAGGAAAGGCCCACTGTCCCATGTCACACACCACTGTCATGAAAACAGATTGTGCGCCCACTTTGAGTAGGGACGTGGGCTAGGAATCTAGGGATGTCTAACACATGCATTGGTACCCACACTGGTTCAGTGGGTGGCGTTTTCTATGTCAGAGCACACAGTCAATCCCCGGGAAAGGAAAGGTACGAGATAAGAGAAAATACATATAGATTCGTCTCTACTCCGGTCCCTGGCACAGAACTCTTAAAACTCTTGTCATTTCCTAAGTGAGAAGAGCCTCTTCTAATATGTGATCTTTGCTAATGAGGAGGAGACTCTGGGCGGGCTCCGGATGGCTCCTGGATGAGGGCTGTGAGGTCAAACCGTGACTAGAATGTTAAAGTGGTCATCCCTGCCCCCACTCTCTTGAGAGGGGAGAACGGCTAACGAGGGGATGAGTGTGGCCGTGCCTACGTGATAATGCCTCTGACCAGTACGTAGTCCCGAGAGCTCCTGGGCTGGTGGACACACGAGGGGCTGGGAGGAGGGCTCACCAGGAGATGACACGGACGTTCCCCGCGCCTTCCCACGGACCTCAACCTTCCCTCCCTCTCGTTCATCTGCATCCTTTTTCCTACACTTTTGTAATAAACCAGTAAATGTAAATAAATAGTTCCCTGGGTTCTGGGGGTCAGTCTAGCAAACTAATCGAACCCAAGGAATCTCTGATCTCTAGCTGGTGGATCAGACGCACAGGTGATCACCTGCACTCATGGTTGACATAGGAGTTGGGGACGGGGGTGCACCTTGTAGGACTGAGCCCTTTGCTCTGAGACCTAATGCTAGATCCAGGCAGATAGCGTCAGGGTGAGTTGAATTGTAGGACATCCAGCTGGTGTTGGAGATTGCTTGTTGGAACCCACCTGTTCCCCCGACATTGGAAATTGGTGATCCGTACCTCTAGAGAGAAAAATCCACATTCTTCCTAGTTTTGTGTTTTTCCTTTTACACTCGGCCCTTTACTGACTCAAGATGAAGGCTACTCCTGTCGTCAAAGAAGCCAGGGGGGTAGGGAGCCAGGGAAATGTATGCTTCCCTACTTCCTTGAGAGCAACTTTGTGGCCTCCTAGAAGTTATATTTATGACATACACAATGGAATGATACACAGAAGTCAAAATAAATAAAATGGGTGATAGGCAACGACATGGCTATCAGTTAGCAAAATAATATTAAATGAAAAAAATAAGTCTGAGAGATTACATAAACACAAGACTCACTTAGTAAGGAAAAAAATTAAATGGAAAACTCTATCAAAAGAAAGCAAGGGGACGTGCTCGCTTCGGCAGCACATATACTAGAAAGCAAGGGGACAATCAACATGGGATTTGGAATGGGAGTTCGGTCAAGTAGGGAGGTTCGGGGAGGCTGGGGGGGGGGGGACAGTCATGTGGTTGGCAGTAAGTTGTTGCAAAGTCTCAGTGTTCATGTGGGGGACAGTTTCCAAAGGGCTTACTGCATTATAGACATCGGAAAAGAGAGAGAAGAATGAACGGGAAGGGGATGACAAAGGGAACAGAGAAAGGAGGAAGGAATGGAAGAAAAAACGGAAAAACGGTGTGTGGGAGAGCGCGAGTGAAGCAAGCCATTTTCCAGAGGAAAAGAGAACAGTTCATATCAAAACCCGAAGAGGGCGGAGAGTACTTCTCCATGACCGTGGAAGATGTGGGCGAGACGTGGAAGATGTGGGCGAGACGTGGAAGATGTGGGCGAGACGTGGAAGATGTGG
>NC_081557.1:266197224-266214710 GCF_022355385.1 Mustela nigripes | reverse complement strand
CGAGACTAAAATCTGGTATTGCCATTTCAGGAGTTCAGCCTGATGTTCAGTACAGGAGAACCTACAGGCATTTGAACTCATTGCTTCTCCAGAAGTCCCGACACCCTGGCCAGCTTCACCAAATGCTTCTCCCTACGGTGATGGGTAGCTTGGAAAAAGTAATGTGTCCATCAGTAAAATTTCTGAACTTTTTCCAAGCCTGTCTGTACTGTAATGGTACGAGTTTCCTCTCCCGAAGCCCGGGAAGCTGAGAGAGGTATACGCACAAAGGGTTAACTGACTCCCTTAAATTCCCTTCTGGAGCTCAAATGCAGAGAGGAAAAGGAACTTCATTCATCCAATAGAGATTTATTACATGCGTTTTTATGTACCAAGCGCGTTCTAAGAATTAGGCCTAGAGCAGTGAATGCAATGGACAGAAGTCCCTGCCTTCGAACCGCTGACGCAGCAGGGCTGAGAAGAATAGCGACCTCGGGACAGGATATACCCTACGGCCAAATAGTGGAGTTGGCTCTGTGGGTTTAAATCCTGGCTCTTCCGGTGGGCAAATTACTTAATTTCTCTCCGGTTCCATTCCTGTATCTGTGAGTTAGTCGGTGCACTGTCAACTGGCTTCAGGATTAACGGCTTCATACACACTACGCTCTTCCGATGGCGCCTGGTGCGCTGTAAGTACTCAAGGAGGAGCAGCAACGCCTTCTTGCTTGGTGAGACACTCACTCCCTAAACCACTGAAGCCAAAATCATGGGGCAAACTGGACACCTGACCGCCTTGATTGCTAGATTCTACAGATTTTAGTTCTCAAGCATGTACGTGGGTTTTTGTTGTCCGTTGCCATTAGCCTAACTTAGGCTGGCCCTTCGTGACGTGATCATAGAACGAACTTGCCAAGGGGGCTCCTGCCTCTAGCTTTCTTCTCCCAGACATTTTCCCCCCCTGGGCAAACATTTGACATCATTTCCCTGATTGAAATCCTCCTGGAAGGGCACTTGGGTGGCTCAGTTGGTTAAGCTTCTGCCTTCGGCTCAGGTCATAATCTCCAAGTCTCAGATCCAGCCCTGCATCAGGCTCCTGCTCTGTGGGAGTCTGTTTCTCCCTCTGCCTGCTGCTCCTCCCCTTCCCACTCCCCTATCCCGCTCGTGCTCTCTCTTTCTCAAATAAATGAATAAAAAAAACTTAAAAAATTAAAATCTTAAAAAAAAAAATGGGAGGCCTGGGTGGCTCAGTCAGTTAAGTGGCTGCCTTCGGCTCATGGGATCGAGTCCCCCATCAGCTCCCTGCTCCCCATCAGTGGGGAGCCTGATTCTCCCTCTGCCTCTGTCTCTGCCTGCTTGTGCTCTCCTTCTCTGACAAATGAATAAAATCTTAAAAAAAAAAGGGGGGGGGGAAGAAATCCTCCTGGAATGCTCCTTCTATCCTGGACTCTCCCTTGCTTATAAACTCTTTAGCACGAGACCGTTATGATCCGGCTTCCGGCCACCAGTCACCACACCCCAGCCTTCTCCTCTGAGCTTCCATCACACTGACCTTTGGGTAGAAGCACGCACACGCTGTGCTGGTTCCTAACTCTGTGACTTTGCAAGTGCTCGGAGCTATCTGGAGAGCCTCTCTTCTCTGTCTTACTGGTGGAGTCTGTGACCTCTGATAGGCTGGATTAGAGCCAGCCTCTGCACGGCTTCTCTCTTGCACAATACCATTCCCTGAATGTGCTCGGTATGTCGTGTTGTGATTAAATGCATGTGTCTCTCTCCCAAAATAGATTTTGAGCTCTTTGGCAAAAGCAAATGAGTCTTGGTCTTCTTGGTCTATCCAATACGTCCTAGCACAGAGCTTGGTGCACTGAAGCCTGTTGAGGAACGGTTGCAATGCTGTTGTGATCATTTCGATGTTGCCTGGCAGTCATGAGAACGTGGAAATTGAACACTTGCCCCGTCCAGGCGCAGGGCTAAGTGCTTTGAAGGCGCTACCTTACTTAATCGTTAGAAAGCCCTAGGAGAAAGGTAGGTGCTAGAATTGTCAGCATTTTACAGATGAGAAAGCTTCAGCTGAGCAGACTTTGGTAGATCCCAGGGTCACAGAACCAGCAAATGGTAGGGCAGGAAGTCAAAACTACATGTGTCGGACTCTAAATCCTGGTGCTTTTCTTTCTCTGTGCATTTTTGGAAACACCAGAACAAGAAATAATTTGTCTGTCCTTCTGAAAGGTCTCGGGATGTTTGCCAGTGGAATGCACTGATTAAAAGCCTGGACTCCTACGTCCCAGTTTCTGTGGCTCACACGTCCATCATTCCTACTCCAGTCCCGACCAGTAACTGCAACGGTTCAGTGCTACCTCATATGTTTCACGTGAGTCAACACACTTCGTCTTGGGTCACTGGCGAAGATAACATGAGGGCTTTTTTTTAAAATGCAAACTTATTTTAGAGCAAAAGCAACCTTAGAAAATCGATGCTACAAACCCATTCTGGGAAAGTAGAATTTAGCACGAAACGACTCCAGTTCGTGCTTGCCGTTCTGACGGGAAGTGGTTAGACTCATGGCTCAGCAGATGGCTTTGGAGGGCTGAGCTCTTCTCCCGCGATGCCACGCCTGGAGCGTGATCACAGCTAGCGAGAGCAGGCCAGGATCCCACCCCGCCTCATTCTAGTCTTTTCTTAGAGATAAATGCGATTAATAAGGGCATAGATAAAGCAGCAACAGCTTTTATAACAGAAATAAGTTTTAAAATATCATTGATTGCTGGAGACCAGGCACAACACAAATGTTGGCATTTGCTGAAAACAAGCAGACACATTTCCTTTCACAAAGGCAACAACTTTTATTGAGTCTGATTACACAGTTCATGTGTTAGAATTCTACAAAGATTCTCGCTTCCTAAGCAGAAAAATAATTCGTGTTGTATTAGCAGATCCTTCACACCATTTAAAAATTTCATGTATGAATCAGTACGGGATGCCGACGTGCTCTGCTGTGATCACTGTTTGCTGTTACTATGGAATGATGGACATGTCGGTTAGGAAAACGCTCTGCTGTGTACACTTGCTTCTACTTTTCATACTCTGAGAAAGGAGTGAGTAGCTGTTGGAAAGGCCCATCGTGGGCACAGCGACCTTCAGAGACGAGCTTCAGGACTCAGTCGTCTCCTCCACAGATCTTTAAGAGTGTGGCTTCATAGTCTCCAGAAGTATCCGACTGTAAGGAACAGGAGAGGACAGATGGAGCATAAATAACGAGGGACCAAAACGGAATCAAATCTCACGGCTCTAGGGAATTCACTGGGGGGAGACTCACGACCCAGTTCATTCAGGAAGACGCACCTGGAGTCCGTCTTCCTTCAGACCTGAGGGGGATTATTTTCCAGCCTCACCTGTTCTTTACAATATGGAATGTTCAAATTCTTCCTCACTCATTGCAATTAAATTTCAATTTGGGTTCAAGAAAATAAGATGGCATCAATGACCTAACACTACATAATATTACTTTCCCAACACAACTTTTCAAACTTTTCAAACACAAATTTTAATAATATTAATATCAAACACTTGCTCTTCTCGGAGTTAACTACTCTAATCTTATAACCCTTATAACTCTACCTGGTAGGTACCCTAAATATGTCCATTTAATGAGAGTTGAGAAAAACAGAGTTTAGGAGCCTTGCTCCAAGTCCTTTAGAGAATAAGCAGCAGAGGCAGGATTCAAAGCCAGACAGCCTGATGCCTTCACGCCACGCGACCTCGCCTGACTTAGGAAACTGGAACAGCCTACATTCCCAGAGAGGATTTGTCTCAGTCCCTCTCCCCAAAGCGAGCCAACACCCAGCGTGGTTCACAACAGACACCACGTGAGATTGAGGCTTCATGTGCAAAGATGCCATATTTGCTGTGCAAAACAGGTAAACGTTTTACATAGCACCAGAGGGAAAACGTGGCTTTTAATCTAGACTGACTAACACCCTCACATTATTCTTATTTTATTCACAGCACCTTAAAGAGCGAGCACTTCTTCTCGCTTAAGTTTCACATCGGGATACGTCCGAGAGCTGGCAGGAACGCAAGGACGCAATGAACAGGGTCGCTGAGAGAAGAGGTTAGGAAGCGTTTCACAGTGAGATGCAAAAGGCATTCATATACATTTTCCTGTTCGATACAGATTGCAGTTCTTCCTCTGCTGGGTTTTCGGAGGCTTGCGCTGCCATATGTTATGATCTCCGGAACCGCGGATAAACCAACTCTGTGTATTAAAACAGCTCCCGTTAGCCATCTCTGACCAAGCTGCGAACAACTTCTCGTGGTTCTATCCATTAGGCAAGAAAAGTCATCCAAGCCGCTCGACAGAGCTCTAGCTGAACTCTGATCCGCGCTGACACCAAACAGAGTCCATCCTTTCTCCTACTGCTACGCCTTTATGCCGTCTAGTAGAGTAGCTCTTCTATTTATATGGCGTTTTAGACATTCTATCGTCATGAAAAAAGTCAATGTATTTTCAGAACCTTTGAATAGAAATTATGTCTTCCTGATTAGGCTGTATTAATTGCTCTCAAGAAACCGATGTCTCTGCCGGCATAGGTTCAACAGCGCTCCTAGCCGTCCTCTCTTCTCCCAGCCTTGACCTCACCGCTTATCCTCCACGTTGAAGCCATCTGCCAGTCATTTCTTTGCAGTGTTTTTTTAAGTCATTCCTTTTTCCATTCTGACCGTGACAAATCAACTCTAGGCTTGCATCTCTTGTCGCTAGTTTCCTTGGTTCTAGATGCATCTACTGTATTCTACAAGGTGTTCATTCTTCCCGCGTTGTGAATCACGTCCGAGGGCCACCATGTCCATCAGGCCCTTGCTTTGCCCGTAAGTAGAGCTGGCTGTTCCTCCTTCCTCCCCAGCATCCTTTCCTTTGTCTCTTTTGCTCATCTTCAGCTACCCAGTCATCAACTGTGAGTAACGCTTAAATCTCAATTTTAAACTTTCTTCTCTTCTCAATCTAGATTTTCTCCAGAGAGGGTTTTCATGCATGTCCAACTACTCTGTAACATAACTGGCTCTGGAAGTATATCTCGTGCCACGAACTTCTGACCCGACAATTCTACTGATAGTTTCGAAGACATCTCTAACTCAACGAGTACAAAACCAAACTCAGGAACTTTCTCTCTCACTCTCAAAAAAGAAAAAGAAAACAAAAACGAAAACCCAAAGCCTGACCTTGCAGAGGATGGCACCACTATCTGATCCCAAGTTAGGAACCCAGGAGCCATCCGTGGCCCCTTCTCTTTCTTGTTCCTTACAGCAAGATAGCGCATCAAGTCCTCTAAGTTTTAATTCCTAAATGTCTTTTGAGTCTTTATTCTTTGTTCTCTTTGCATTAGTACTTCGTATTACCCAGTCACAGTCCTTCCAGTATGACTAATAAGATAACTCAGCACCCCCGAATCTCCTTTCTTATGTCCAACTCATTCCCTGTAGTCACAGGGATCTTTTTAAAAATGCATTTCTGATCATGACACTACACACTTAAAATGAAAATGCGCCAGTGTTTTTGGGCAAAAGACAAAATCCTTAAACCCTGCCCAAATGGTCCGGGTGATCTGGTCCCGCAGGCCTTACTTTCCATCATGTTCCCTCACCATGAGGTCTTTCCACTGAAATTCCTTTTCCTTCTGTTAGTAAGCTCTACTGACTCTCCGACCCCGCAACCCCGGTCTGTTCTTTTTCGATCTGAATCATAACTTCCTCTTAGAAGCTTTTCCTATAGGTCAGATTCTCTCATCATATGGTCTTACAGCACAATATCTCTTTCCTTTACATTTAACATAGTTGTAATCTTACATTCCTCTGTGATTCCATAAGGGCAGGAAGCTTTTTTTCCCCCCTTTTGCTTGTAACTGTAACTCGGAGCCAGGCACATAATACACATTCAGCAAAATTTTTAACTGAATGAAGGAAACACAAATTCTGGGCTCTCCAAACTCTCTTTTGACTAAATTCATCTCACCACTTGGATAACCCCAAGGCAGACCCCTTAATCGATCAAGAGCCTTACGGCTTCTTTCCACCTTTCCTTACTGTACGCACATCCTAAAGCATGCACTTGAGACCCTGCCGAGCGACATAGCACCTGCCCACAGGAGGCATCCACAAGAGTTTAGTAAGTCTGAAAGGCAGGATCAAGACCCATCTGCCCAAGAAACATTCCCTATCTAATCCCAAACTTCTTTACTCTCGATTCATAGGTTAGTGTCCTCCGTACTGTACACAATCTAGTATTTCACTGTGTGCTGTCTCATACTATACGATTTATGCTACCCTCAAATCTCCGCAGAGACTATGAGTTGAGGACGGCCACTGTGTTTTTCCAGTAAAGACCCTGGAGTTGTACCATCTATTAAATAGCGACTTAATTTCTTTGCTCAATGAAAACTACCAAGGAAATGTAATTTCATCCCAATTTTGTATTAATATCTTACTAGTAGATAGTAAGAGGTACGTTTCTTTTTCACCTGCCTTCTCCCTCTCCCTAGTCATCACCTAGGGAAGGTGCTAGTGAATGGAGAAATGTCCAAAGTACGGGCAGAAGGCAGAGGAAGACGGAACCAAAGGTCAGATGATGTACAAAATGGAACTCTGGTTCCCAAATCATGGAAATTTAAGGATCAAAAAGATCCTATTCATCAGTATTGAAATGGAATGAGATTATTTAATATTTTATACCTAATAATGTGTATTTGTTTGTTTGCTTGTTTTTTTTGCAATGTGATTTGTGCTTTTGTTCTTTAAAAATTCTTTTCCCTGCTTCCGGGTCACAAGGGTAATTCTTGCATTTTCTTGGATTAACTTTCTAATTTTATCTTTTATAGTTTGGTTTTCAGTTCATCTCCAGTTTACCAGTGATGTAGTTATCCAGTTTTATTCTTTGCTGTAGAGCCAACCAGGTTTCCCAATACATTTTTACTAAATAATCTGTCCTTCCTCTACTGATTTGTGGTGCCCCCTCTAAACTGTGAGTTTCCAGAAGCAACTGCATTTGTCTCTGAGGTCTCCATTCTGTTCCATTGATTCACGCGTCTGTTCTCATTCCAAAATGACACTTAACACGATTAATAACTGCTTTGTATTATGTCAGTTTCTAGTAGAATGAGACCTTTCCCTACCTTTATGCTCTATATTTACAGTCGATTAGTCATGACTCTTCATTCCTCCATATCAATGTTACAGTAACTTAATCAAGTTCCTCAAAGAAACCCAGCTAGAATGTTGATTGAAATTCCATTTGATTCACAGCGACTTGGACGAATAACTGACACCTTTATAATATCCTATCACATCACTCAAGTGCATATCCACTATCTCTCCATTTACTGACATGTGTTACGGCCTTTGTGACAGTCTTAACGTCTTCTCCATAGAGTTATGTAGTCTTGGTCAAGTGAATTCCTGGATAATTTATAGTTTTTCACTTCTATTTTGAATGGTATCTTAATTTTGACAGTGTAAGAGATACTATTGATTTTTACAGGTTGGTCTTTATTGGGCAACACTGCTGAATTTTTATTAGTGATGATAAACTAATTCCTATTGATTTTTCTAGAAAGATGGTTGTATTTACTGAAAATAATGAAAGCTTCAACTCTTCTGTTTCAGTCTTTACACATTTTTTTTTCTTCATTTCCAGTACTGTCTAGGATCTTAGTCCTCTGTAAGATAGTATTAGGTATATTGGTAGTAGTAGTAGTAGTAGTATAGTATTTATTAGTATGTTGGGAGCATTGTTGTTCCAGTCCCTATTTTAAAGGAACTGCATCTAAAGTTTCTCCACTGAGTATAATAAGTCTGCGTTTGCTGTAATATGTTGGTATGGAAGCTTTATCAATTTAAGGAGGTTTGCTTCTATTCTTTTTTTAAAAAAATATTTTATTTATTTATTTGACAGAGAGAGATCACAAGTAGGCAGAGAGGCAGGCAGAGAGAGAGAAGAGGAAGCAGGTTCCCTGCTGAGCAAAGAGCCCGATGCGGGGCTCGATCCCAGGACCCTGAGATCATGACCTGAGCTGAAGGCAGAGGCTTAACCCACTGAGCCACCCAGGCGCCCAGGTTTGCTTCTATTCTGAATTTGGTGACTTTTTTTTTTTTTAATCATAAATATGTATTGATCCTTTTCAAAAGCTTTTTCTGCAAAGATTGAAATAATTATATAATTATCTTTTATATGTGTGGAATGTGGGCAAACACATTAATTAATTTTCTGATGCTGAGCCGTCCTTTTATTCCTGGGCTAAACCTCACTTGATTTTGATGTGTTATTTTTTTAATAAACTGATATATTCAGTTAGTATTTTACTCTTTGCTATCTATGTTCATAAATGAAATGAATATGCAATTTTCTTTTTCCTCTGTCTTTGGAATCAAGATTATACTAAATTCATGGAATTAACTAGGCAGGTTTCATTTTTCCTATTTTCTGGTCCAACCTGTGTAGACAGGAATATCTATTCCTTGAGAGTTTGGTGAAGTTCACCTGTGAGTCTATGTGAGCCTGGGATTTGGGTGGGGGGAGAAAGGTCTTTGACTTCCTTTTTCATTTGTTTCACGCTTATTGATCTAGCTCAAGCTCTCTTTTTTTTGTTGTTGTTCCCAATCCAACCTTAACATTTCATTTTTAAAACATGCACATTAGGTGATAGAAATGAAAAAACCTCATGTAATTTTAAATTACATATTGAATTCTTTAGCAATGGATCTTTCTTTTCTATCAAGATATGCATAGCTTAGATGTGTCCTAATATAAGCCTCAATTAGCCAGCCATCGGGGGAAGGAGAACTAATGGTTAATTGAATTTTCTAATTTGCTGAGGGTGAACTGAAGGCCTTGTGTTTCAACCTTGTTACGGGCAATCTTTATAAAATGTATGATTCTGCTTTTCTGCCTTAGTAAGTACAATATGGTTAATGTTATTAAATCTTCCCGTGTTGATTGAAACTATTGTAATGTGTCAGAATCGATTCAACTGCACTGAGCGGGAGCTGATGAAATCCTCGCTAAGCCCTGGGCGCAGTCTGAGGGCTGCCTCTCTGAGTACGTTCCTGATTCCAATGTAAGCATGTATGTTTCCTGCAAAGGTTTAGTGTAAAAACAAAAGCTCTGGCTGAAAGAAAAAAAGGATTTGATTTTGTGAATGAATCTAGTCGATTCAGTGATGTGCAGACAGAGAAGGTTGCTAATGTTTACCGAGATTACAAGTGTACTTACGTCTGCCTCAGCAATCCCACCGACCCACGAGAATTTATCCCTTTGATACACCTGTACCTGATGGAACTTTGTATGCGTATCACAACACTGTTTATAACAGCAAGAAACTGGAAACATCTCTTGACATGGCAGGTGCAAATATATAAATAAAAGAATGATATGTCGCTGTTAAAAGAACGAGAAAGTTCCTGTAAACTGTAAACTGAAATAAGATGTGCCCCAAAGTACAGAACCATCTGTATCCTGCGTAAAACAAGAGGAAATTGGACTCTGCTGAAACTAACATGACATTGTATGTCAACCAGACTTGTGGTAAAAATAGGAAATTTAAAATGTGTATTTTCCTTTCCTTCTCTTGTCATCAAGAAAAGCTGAAATAAATAAAAATACCATAATATCCAAAACAGGTAAATAACTTGCAAGTACAATGCACAAAAGAAGAACAGTTAATGGCCACTAAACCTGAAAAAAAAATGTTAAGTGTCCATTATGTGCCTGGGATTTTAGAGCTAAAAATAATCACCATCTTTAGGAGACATTTTGTTATCACTATTTTAAACTCAGAAAACACATTTATGCACTGACAGGGAGAGAGAAAACTCAGTCACATATCTCTCCGTTTTAAGGATTATACAAGACGAGCGTGGAGCAAGACAAAATGTATTCTGCTATTTTTAACAGGAGACTTACTTTAATTGCCGAGTACAGGGAATAGCCATAATGCTTCTTAAACTCCGCTCGAATGTCCAAAAGGTCCATTTCTGATCTGGAAACCATGATTCGGTTCAGAGTGAACTCATCGGTTCCAGCACCCTGTGAAGAAACAGGTGTCCACAGGACGAACGTCCCGGGTCACAAGACAACATACAGATCTGTATTTGCGGGAAACAGACACGGCGCACAAAATATTCAGCCACAGGGACTCACTCTTCTTCACTCGCTTGTCATCAAACTTCATCGTTCATAGATTCAAGAAATATTTTTTGAGCGCTTACTCCACGCCACCACCGTGCCAAATGCTGAAACCAGAAGTGAGAGCCAGGCCTTCTGTTCTGTGAAGGTCACACGACGGAATCCAGCCCGTGGGGTACTGAGTCCTATGAGACTGGACGCCAGGAGGGCCGAAAGCAGACCACGGATTAGGAAGGGCCTGCCTGAGAAAGCAGTGTTGGACCTGGGGCCGAAGTAACCCCCCAGAGGAAGAAATCTACTACATGTCAGACCCGGCTCCACGCACTGGGCATACGGCAGCCGACGGCTCTAATCCTACCGCGGCTGGCACGGAGGCTACGTTGTCAAGGATGGAGGGACCAGAAAGAAAATCAACACGTTGGTTATATAAACAGTCACAAGAACCACGGAGTGGAGTGTGACCGAAAGGAAGCCAGTCCTCCTGTTCAGTCGCGAAAGACCCCTCTCGCCCGGTGACCTGAGAGATGAGAAGGAGCCACCAGAGGTCGACCCGGAGGAGGTCCATCCCCAGCAGAGAGGACAACACACGCAAAGACTGCGCTGTGGGAAGACAGCTGGCTAGTCAAGGACAGAGAGACGGCCCGGGGGGCCGAGGCATAGAGGGCAAGGCTGGGGGCGGGGAACGGGCTAACCCCAGAGAGTCGGGCGAGGCTAGTCACTGAGCGACGGGACACGGGACAGCCCTCGGTGGGGGTGAGGTGGGGGACATGATGTGTTCACTTTGGACATAACTTTGAAGGCACATGGGCACCTCCATAGGAAATGTCCAGTAAAGAGACGGAAGTAAGCATCTTCTAATGTGCCAGGCTCAGGGCCAGGACCTGGAGATAGAAAGAGCTAGAAAAACGCCTGTACTCAGAGACCTCATCATCTAGCAGCAGCAGCAGATGGGAAAGCGCAGGGTTTCTATGGCATGAAAGGCTGCTGACTCAACTCGGCTGATTTTAAGAAAGACGCTGGAGAGGCCACTGGGCTGCATGGGTCAGGCTTGAGGTTTGGGGTTCTACACCAAGTTTTACTGCCTTCATGGACTGTGAAGTAGGGGAGATAATTTAGTCAACTCCTCACTGTACCTGTCCCTAGAATGCTTAGGACATTCACTGTCAGCCTCCGAGACAAAAGAGGACTCCTCCAGGGAGGGAAGGAACAGGACATGCCCTCAGTATGATGCAATACAGTTCAATATTCTCCTGCAGGGAGAAACTCGCAGACCCACCTTTAAAGCCTGATGAAGTCTTTCAGCTAAAAAGGCAGGCGTGTTTCTGGCACAATGAACTGTTACAAAGAGGAAAGGGAAGTTCAGTTCCATTGAATAGAAATTGAGTTAATCCACGGTAATATGCTTTTTAAAAAGACTCTCTGCGTCACCGTACTATTCAGCCCCCTCATGACTGCCGGTGTTATTTAGGATGGAGCAGTGAATGCTTCACCTGAATTTCAAAGGCTCGTCACGTCGTGCTCACAGGGAACTTCAGCACAGTCATTATCTTTAGTCAGGGGAAAACGGAATTATCTGCCCAGGAAGCTCCCGCAGCAGCGGCTGGCTCGTCTCCGGATCCCAGAGCAACACCTACGCGTACACTGAGAACTCCCTGGGGTGGACGCTTGCCCCATTCCCAGCGTCTCTGACTGCTGATAAAGAACTTGGGCCCGGAGACTGCAGAGCCCTCCCGGGGGGGGGGGGGGAGCGATCGCCTTATATAACAGTGTTTGTGTCCGCCTGTTAATCCATAGCTCTGGGACCAGCTTCGGTCTGCACTGGACTCTCTGTTCGATACTCCTGGGTAGCTCGGCCGAGACGGGGAGCCCTAGAGTTCTGACCTGGGCTCAGCTTTGGGGGCTACGGAGATCTTCCCCAAATAGCCAAAGAGGGCCAATCACTAAATTTAGTAAATTACTCAATGACTCCATTTTCAAAAAGCCTCAGTAAAAATGACAATAGAAAAGTAATGTTTGGGGGGGGGGGGTGCCTGGGTGGCTCAGTGGGTTAAGCGTCTGCCTTTGGCTCAGGTCATGATTTCGGGGTCCTGGAATTGGGCCCCGCATCCAGCATCCTGCTCTGAGGGAAGCCTGCTTCTCCCTCTCCCACTCCCCCTGCTTGTGTTCTCTGTCTCACTGTCTCTCTCTGTCAAGTAAATAAATAAAATCTTAAAAAAACAAAGAGGAAATGTAATATTTTCATCTCTCCAAGAATTTACTAATCTAAGCACGGTAACAAAGTTTAAAGGCAAAGTAAAACCCAAAAAGATAACTTCTTCGTGCACCCATTTAACAACATTTGTGGAGCATATCGTGCGCCCTGGGGACTGGGCTAGGAGCTACGGGAGCCTAAGGTTGGATCACTCTGGATTCCTACCAGAAAGGAGTGAAGCTTCATGTTGATTTAAAACAAGTGCGAAGTAACTCAGTTTATATGCACTGAAGAGCTTACCTATAGCCAGAAGCAGGTCTTCAAAATGCCCAGACAGCTCTCCTTTTATGCTGTCCTCAATGTCCTTCTGGCTAATGTTTCTGTATTCGTCAAATGCTAAAAAGCAGCACCACAAAAAAATATTTAAGGCATTCCTGCTGACCATACTTGAATACATTCCAGTTTTTTATTTGATATACAGCAAATCAAGTTAAGCATCAAACTCAAGAACTCCTTCTTTAAACCATCAAAGCCGGAAAATGGAAGTTTTGGTTCTCGTTTTTTTTTTAAATGATCTACAATAAAACCCAAACCTCACAGGCCATTTCCTTCAATCATCTTTCTCTCTCCTCCCTCTCCCCATCCCCAGGTTGATGGAATTTAAAATAGCTTGAAAGGTTAAATTAAAAACAATTTAATTTAACCCAAAGGTGGGTTACTTGGAAATTCTAGAGCACTTGGGAAACAATAGTGTGGTCCTGGGTCAAGTATGTTTTATCTGCTTATGCAGATTTCTGTCTGCTGGGTAAACCCTTCCCTAGCGCAGCACGGCCGATTCAAGCTTGCCAGACGTAACGTCTCGATCAGTTTTTGTCCAAAAGCAAAACCTAGAGGCCACCCAGGACAGAGGCATACTTTGTAAGCCAAGTCAATTTTTCCCTAAGAAATTCTTAAAAATCTTTGGAGAGAAATTGGGGATTGTTTGGTTTTTACTTTTCAAATAAAGGTACTTATAAAGCAACTATAATATACTATTACTAGTATTTTATAAAATAAGTGACATTTTGTGCCAAGATTAAGAACTCGGAACTAAAGTCTCAGAACTAAAAAGTCACGGGAACAGCCTTGTGCCTCCTCAGTTCCCCATGGACTCCGCACAAGCCTAGTCACGTGCTGTGGGTGCTCTCCACCGTGCCTGGAGGCCACAGCGGGACGCTCACGGCCGATGGAGTTCTGGGCTTCTGGGCGCTCTTGCTTCCAGAAGGTTCGGGAGATACAGGAGGGAGGAGGTGGCTCCTCAGCAGTCTCCCCGACCAGCGGGTCTGACCGAAAGAACGATGCCGCCTTTCCGCCATTGACTGTCACATCCTTATCAACACTTGACGGACACGGCCGTGCCTGTTATTTCTGCAAAGTGGCTCACGAGGGAAGAGATGTGTTGGAAGCCCTGCTTCAGGCTCCTCCACCCCACCGCGCTCACCCCAGAGGGCTCCCCCTGGCCTTCCCCCTGCTGCCCCCTCCCACCTGTTCCCGGTCAGTGGCCGGCCACTGTACTCCGCCTCCAGGAAAGAGAAGAGTTGGCTCAGTTCTCCCTTGGGCTGGAACACAGCTCCCATGTGTGCTCCTGAATTGCTTATATATATGCACATAGAAGAGCCTTTGCAATGTTTAACTTCACTTCCCAGAATTTTGTATATTAAACCTCAAAACATTTGCAAATACAACACAAAGCGAAAAAGGGTTGTCCTGTGAGCACGTACTCAGTTTCAGTTGAGGAAAACTCCTCAAACACAGGATCTCGGTGAATTTGTCTTCATCTGTGCCCCATCGGTTCTCCCCAGCATTATAGAGAATCTATTGGATGGGAAAGAAGACTCAGCACGGCATTACGGACACACTCTCCCTCTCCGTCTCTCTCTCTCTCTCTCCTGGCAGGGGTCGGGGGAATGAGAAGAGCGGGCGGTTTCCTGGGTTGTCGAGGTCAGGGACACACCGACGAGCCTGTCACTGTTAGCGGGCTGGGATCTGAGAGTCGGGGAGGCTGGAGCCAGAAGAAGAAGAACCAGCACCGGGGGTGGGGGGTGGGGGCTGGGGGGTGGGGGGTGGGGGCGAGCTAGGGCTGGGCGATGTCCAGCCTTCAGGCTTCTCCTCCAGGTGGGACAGGAGAGGACGGCCTCCGTCGGGGCCACGCGAACGGAAGGGCGGCCGAGGGGGAGAACCGTTACCGGAGATGTCGCCTTCGCTCTACTACTGACCTGGGCGTCTTTCTTGGCCAGCAGCTCGTCCACTTTCAGACTTTCATCTCTTCTGCCCTGCACGGGGAAGATGAAGACGAAGGCAACCCTTTTTAAAGCCGGGAGAGTCTAACCCTCGGTATTCTGGTCAGCAGGGCATTTTAGAGGCTTTTCTCCAGGGGCGGCCACGCCGCACAGAGGAGTCAGGCACTCGGCTCCTGTTCTCGCTCTGTGGCTCCTGTTCTCGCTCTGCTGCTCCCTAGCCCTGGAATTTGTACCAATCACACCATTTTCTGAGCCTTAGTCTCTTCCTCTGAAAACTCAACGATCTTTTTTTTTTTTTTTTTTTTAAAGATTTTATTTTTTTGACAGAGAGAGATCACAAGTAGGCACACACACAGAGAGAGAGAGAGATTGAGAGAGAGTAGAGAGAGAGAGAGAGAGAGGGGGAAGCAGGCTCCCCACCGAGCAGAGAGCCCGATGCGGGACTCGATCCCAGAACTCCGAGATCATGACCCGAGCTGAAGGCAGAGGCCCAACCCATTGAGCCACCCAGGCGCCCTGAAAACTCAAAGATCTTAAAGCGATGAAAAGATAAGCCACAGAATGAGAAAAAATATTTGCAAACACATATTTAATGCCGCACTTATATCCAAAATATAAAAAAAGCTTCTCATACTCACTTAAAGCAATGAAAACCTAATTAAAAATAGGCAAGAGATCCACACGGATTCAGAAAGTACACGAAAAGATGCTGAATATTAAAAAGATGAGGTCTGCAAGCCCAAATCTGTGAGGCGTTGCGCAAACATATGCTCCCAGAGGTCTCTGAGCAGGACGGCACACCCATTTGCACACATGCACGAGCACACAACAGCCAGAAGGCAGTGAGCAGTATGGCTTCGGGGCACGTGTTTCGAGTCCAAAAAACCGGGATTCCCAGGCTTCTGCTCTGACTATAGCTTTATTTGGACAAGCTACATGCAGCCATAAAAACTTGGCTTTTGGGGCGCCTGGGTGGCTCAGCGGGTTAAAGCCTCTGCCTTCGGCTCAGGTTGTGATCCCAGGGTCCTGGGATCGAGTCCCACATTGGGCTCTCTGCTCAGCAGACCCCATCTTTAAAGTTTTCACCATTTGAAGTAACTGCAACCATCACAAGGACACAGTGTTTCCTACGGGGCCGCGGCTCACTGGGACAACTACTGTTTCCAGCCCAGGCTGAGGCCAGTGTCGGGATTTTCTCACACATCTGGAGCTGTGTACATTGGCTGAAAGAGGCCAGCGGGATAGGGCTGAGATCACTTCCTCCCTCCCACACACCGGTGGTGGTACCTCACACTTGACCTTGCCGCCTGTACTATGAAGTCCTGAACCTCCACAGAAGAGAAAGCCCGGTGTGGCCTCATCTGGTCCTACACTGACCCATGGTTTAGCAACTCTTCCAAAGGGGCAGAGAGAAATTTGCAGCAAATCATTTGTTTGTTTTTATTTGTGCAAGCTTTTTTTTTTTTTTTTTTTTTTTTTTTTTTTTTGGAAACTTTTTTTTTTTTTTTTTTTTTTTTTTTTAATCTGGAAACTGATATACCCATCTCTGAAGATAATTTTTCTGTATCAAGCGTCTGACTTAATTTAAATGCCGACAAGAGAAAACTATATTCTTTGGAGTCCAGAAATGAAAATGTAAAATGAACAAATCATTTCACGAGGAAAACTGCAGCCTCCTTGTCTCCGTTTGGTTATTTTTAAACTCCCTAAAAATGATTCTTGAGCATGCAGCTTACCGGGCGGCTAAGCAATCGAAAATAAAAACTTACATCTGCCAAAGTCAACAGAGCTTTCCGGAAATCACCAGAAGTTTCAGAACTAATGTCGTCTCCGAGACTCTTCTTATATACTGAAACCAAATAAGAATATAGCAGGTCTTGACAAAGTGAAAAAACATTATTACAAAACAGAGAAAAGCTTAAATGACAACAACTGGCAAGGAAGGAATAGGTGAGAAAATAAATCCTGCCTCTTTTTTCTAACTTCCTGGTGCTCTTCTGATAGGGATATTCTCTTCTCGTAACTGTTACATAGTGTGTGTTGTGGCAGATACAGAAGAACAGAAAGAATTGCCATGAAAAAGCCACAGGGTTGGGGGGGAGCAAGGCGCTAGTCGCTAGTTTGTCTTCTGATCACCATTTCATTCTTCCACCATAAGAGAACACGATCCTTGAGCAAGACGTGCAGCCCACAACCTAAAGACCGCATTCTCGGCTTGCCTCTTAGTTTAGTACCGTAGGCACAGCTCCCCGATGAGTTCTTGGTAATGAAATGGAGGGAAACCTATGTGACATCGCTGGGAAATCTCCTTAAGGTGGCCCATGCCTTCCTCCATCCTCCTGCATGGTGTGTAGACTGATGCCTGGAGCCCAGGCAACCACTTTGGGACCATGCGGAGAAGGACTACATCTTAGCGACAGCATGGGCAGAAGCAAGAAGGGGCCTGGGTTCCTGAAGGTGTTGAGGAGTTTCCATACCAGTCCTGGAACTGCCTGTCTCCGACTTCTTCTATGTGTGGGAGAAAGACATTTTTATGTCACCCGAGCCACCGTCTGTTTTATCAAGCCTAACCTTAACTGTGATGTATATGGTAGACTGTATTCTGCGATACCTCTCAAAAGTGAGAAAGCTGCCTAAAAAACAGGTGCTGCAAGCAGAGAAAGACAACTATCATATGATCTCCCTGATATGAGGAAGTGGTGATGCAACATGGGGGCTTAAGTGGGTACGAGAAGAATCAATGAAACAAGATGGGATTGGGAGGGAGACAAAGCATAAGTGACTCTTAATCTCACAAAACAAACTGAGGGTTGCTGGGGGGAGGGGTTTGGGAGAAGGGAGTGGGATTATGGACACTGGGGAGGGTATG
>NC_081557.1:266182907-266197124 GCF_022355385.1 Mustela nigripes | reverse complement strand
AAAAAAAAAAAAAAAAAACAGGTGCTGTTTCCTGTGACAAACACCGATTGTGGTGTTCACATATTTGGGGGCTGACCAGTGGTGGCTCCTCTTGCAGAGCCTGTGCTGTGCAGCTCTACTGATTTTGTTTTTATTTTGTTTTTTATTTTTAAAAGATTTTATTTATTTATTTGAGAGAGAGAGCATGAGGAGGGGGAGGGTCAGAGGGAGAAGCAGACTCCCTGCCAAGCAGGGAACCTGATGCACGGCTCTGTCCCAGGACTCCAGGATCATGACCTGAGCCGAAGGCAGTCACTTAACCAACTTAGGCATCCAGACCTAAGGCATCCCACGTGGGACCCAGGCATCCCATGTCTACTGATTTTAAAACCATTTTCTGCTCCATCCAAGAGCTGGTGACTCACAGGCAGCTGACGTCACGTGACTATTCGACCTCTCCTGCATCCTTCTGGAGAACTCTGTGGTCCTACAAATGTTTCTGCCCTTTTAAATCAACAAGAGATGCTTATAGAGGGGATATGAGATTATCTAATAGCAGGAACTCTGTGGAGATAGGAACTCTTCCAGCATGATTTTAGTGTTTTTTTAACACACCGACATAGAAACTGTGCTCCTTTGGTTCTCAGAGAGGGTTCCAGGCGGCTGGAGCACAGTACAGAATCCAGGCTGGTCTTTGCCCTGGTTCCTGGGAAGCAGCCTCTAAATCCTTCAAATTTCCCCAATAATAGGAATGTCTTTGCTATTTGTGGCAGGTCCCGCAAACCACACCTGAGTTTATGCCAGCATGATGACTCGGAGTGGTGGCTGGTGTCCCCGGAAAGAGCAACCCTGTCACTGGAAGGGTCGGGGCTCTGAGCCACACGGTATCAGCCTGACCTCAGGGAAGGAGGAGGCTGGAGATGGAGCACAGTCGTGTGGCCAGTGATGCCGTCAGCCATGCAAGTGCAACGAACCTCGATAAAAACGATACCAACGGTCAACGAGTTTTCCTGGTTGGCAACTGTCGATGCGCTGGAAGGAGACAGCGTGAGGACCAGGAGCTCTGCGTTTGGGACACTCGCAGACCTCTCTGCTACGCGTCCTCATGTGACTGGTCCTGATTTCTGCTCTTTACAGTGAAACCAGTAATTGTCAGTGCGGCTGACCCTTGAACACTGGGCGTGGGAGCTGCACATGCCGCCTATACGTGGGTTTTTTCAATAAATGGGGCACAATTTCTTAAATGTATTTTCTCTTCTTTTTGATTTTCTTAGAAACTTCTTTTTGTCTCTAGCTTAGTTTATTGTGAGAACATAGTATATAACTCATCCAAGATACAAATTCTGTGTTAATCCACTGTTTCGGTTACCAGTAAAGCTTCCGGTTGACAGCAGGCCATTAGTACTTAAGCTATCAGAGGGTCAGAAGTTATATATGTATTTTGAGGGGCGAATGGGTCGTTCAGACAGTTAAGCGGCTGCCTTTGGCTCAGGTCACGATCCCAGGGTCCTGGGATCGAGTCCCGCTTTGGGCTTCCTGCCCAGTAGGGAACCTGCGTCTCCCTCTGCCTGCTGCTCCCCCACTTGTGCTCTCTCTCTGACAAATCAATAAATAAAATCGTTAAAAAAAAAAAAAAAAGTTATACACGTATTTTGAACTATACAGAGGGTCAGTGCCCCTAACCCTCCTGTGGTTCACGGGCCAGCTGGGTAGTGTTTTCTCGAGTCCCGTGAGTCGTGCTAGTGAGCTCTTGACCGAGGGAGTGGTGAGAAGCCCCGGCCTCGAAGCTCTTCGGGCAGAAGGGGCGCATGGCCTGGGGCTGCTGACCCAGGGCCGCGTCTGCGGGGACGGCCGCCCGCTGGGGACTGCGCTGTAACCTGCGTCGCCGGCCTACCCTGGGGGGTCAGCGCCGGAATCACACTGCAGGGACTGTCCCCTTTTCCCACAGCGAACAGACTACGAGGACGGGAGCTGATTTCACTGAATGCACGTGCTCAACACATGCCCTCCGCCACCCGTCTCACGTTCCACGCCCCAAATCACGAGCCAATCTATTAATATAGAATGATTTGAATCTCTGGCAACTATTTTCCGGTGAAAATAGTTGATTCAATGAGGCAGTGGCTGCTGAGAGCAAAATCCACCAGAGCTGAAATGCGTTACGTGGGAAGTGTCGACGGCATGGGGACGCCGCAGTTCTAGCTCAGACCTTGTTCCCAGATTCTCTGAAGAGCCACAGACCTTGGCCCATGCTGGGGGTATCCTACTTTTTACACCCTGCCCGACCGAAATGCCTTGTGAAGGAGAGCTCGGTGGGTTTCTGGGGAGAGCCGCGGGGGCTCCTCGGTGTGCAGACCGGGGTCACATAAGCAGATCGCACGCGCACCTGTGTAGTAGGCTTGCGAGACCTCCTTCAGCTGCCTGCTCGTTCTGGTGGTGAGGATTTCAATCAGCGCGCACTCACTGGTGCCAGCGCCCTGAGGAGGAAAAGGAAATCTATTTTTAGAATACTTGAAAAGCTTAATGCCATGCATTTCAGGCTTAGTATCTTGTTTTATGCGCACAAAAAGACATTTTTGTAAATCAGCATAAGGTGGTATATTGCTCTAAAGCAGTTTTCTTGTTTTTTTCATATATTCTAGTATGAAAATAAGACAGATCATCTAAACTGACATCAAAATGTCCGAGAAAATTTCCCACTCTAGTGTAAAAATCAGCTGACGAACTGTAGGAAGAAACGGTGTAAGGGAAAAGCCCACATCATTAAAGATCAGAAATGAGTTATCGACCACGTCATTGTGTTCGGAGAGGGCCCTGCGGTTCTCTTGAATGAGTTCATCCTTCTGCTAATGCACTAGGGCAGCAGGTATCATCTTCAACCAGGAAGATTTTTTTAGGCCTTAATAATGTAAGTCATGGGCCTAGTTGGTTTGGGGACCAGGTACCCTGAGTCTTGGTTATACTGAGGTCACTCTTGTGCAGTGACTCCAAGAAAGGCCTTTTCCACTAGGACTTGATCAAATAAGGTCAGTGTAGCTTATGAACTAAAGCTGAATTCTGTCCCTTTGGGGCAGAGGTTCCAAGTTGCCCTCAGCATGTCTCCTTTTTAATTAACTAACTGATTAACTTAAAGACAGACTAATTTTTAGATCAGTGTTAGGTTCCCAGCAAAACTGAGCAGACCTCGTGTCTTGTACTTCCCTTGCCTTAGTAATAGAACCTCCGATTTCTAACTGAGCACACAGCTACCCAAATAGATACTCTGTTACTCAGCTTCCTGTGGAACTAAGTTTATTCATGTAATAAATTATGACCCATAGAACACATATCAAGTACCACGTACGGTTTCCGAGAGTCCGTAAGGAGAGGAAATGAACCCTCCTTGGTCTCATGACCGTCTTTTTGCCTGACGGGATAAAGATGTGACGCCTGGGTGCTGAGCCCCGTCCCGAGCCAACAAGCGGAACGGACAGGCCGGGGATGGTGAAGCCCCAAGACAGAAGGAACCAGAGTCCCTGACAAGGGCTGTGCCGTGACACCCAGCGCCGCACTGCCTGCTTTGGATTTCTTCTGCACAAAAGGGAGATTTTTCTAATCCTTGTTGGTGAATCGAATCCTCATGATGCCACCAGCTAAGCTGTCCCCCATGGGGCGGCCGGGGAAATGCATGGCTCGGAGACTCTGCTGCAGATCCCGCGGGTAGCCCCAGTCGCCCGAGCTTCAGATGCGCCCCGCAGTTGACAAAGAGGTCGCGCTCCCTCCACGCTGCTCTCAGCGAGTGGCCGGACAGGGGACAGGGAGGGCGTCCTGGGGCTGGGCCGCTTCTGCCCAGGGCGGGACTTCTCCAAAGGGCAGGAGCTCAGAAGCCCCCGCCGGCCTGCCGCGGCCTTCCCAGGGCTGCCTGGAGACGGAAGCTCGTTCCGTCCGAGCCGACTGCACCCCCTTCCACGTGTGACGGACCCGAACCGCCATGAGCTTCACCCAATTCACCCGACCCGCCCTGCTCTGTCTCCTTTCTATCCCTCGTGAGCCTCCCCGAGGAACTCTCCGGTGCGTCTCACTCCGTCTTGCCTTCTTGGGGGCTCATGCGTCCTCCACGGAAGAGACAGTCTCTCCCGACTCGGATAAGGAGGCAGAAGACAGCTCAGGCCTCGGCCCTAGACTCCTTCCTTCCCGTCAACACATGTCAACCTACTGCGTTTCAGGTTCTCCTCTTGGAACAGGAGATACGACCAAGACTGATGAACGTCCCTGCCATGACGGAGTTTTGCCTCCTAACTGGATGGACAAACAAATGATCAACAAATACAGCCCCCGGGGTAATTTTAGATGGTGACAGGTATACTAACGTATAACTAAGAATATAAAACTGAGTGAGCTGATAGAAGATACACGGAGGGAAAACGCTCCAGATGGAAAAACCATCACGCATAAGGACCTGAAGGTGGGAATAAACTTAGAAGGTTCAAGCAGCACAGAGGAGGCCAGTGTAGCCGCGCACGGAGTCGGGGGGCGGGGAGGAGAGGGTGTGGTGGGCGCTTCATGGAACCTCATCGACTCGGCCGGGCTACAGTCCTCGGTTACTCACACTCAAACCTGGGTGCTGCTGGGAAGGTATTTTGTGGACATCACTACAGTCTTCAAGCAAGGGAGATCATCTTAGATAGCTTAGGTGGGCCCGGTTTAGTCAGTTAAAGGCCTCAAGAGCAGCGCGGAGGCTTCTCTGAAGAAGAAGAAATCCCACCTGTGGGCCGCAGCTCCCGCTTTGCTACGAGTCCCGCACGCCCCTTCCTAGTAGCCCCTACAGACTCCGGGGTTGCCTCGTCAGATCCTTAACTATGTGACCCACCCTCGCAGTAAACCTCGCCGCCTAAGTCCCCGCCGGCTGCTTCGGCGTCTCCGGGAAACCCTGCCTGACACGGAGAGAATTTTTAAAAATTCACGGAGCCAGGAAGGAGCCAGACTGACGGGTGATGAAGGTCATGGAAAGAAGCTGGGACTTGGCGCTTTCAAGAGCCCTGGAGATGTAGGCTGTGAGCAGCATAGCTCGAAAAATCACTCCATAAACACAGTTCTGGCTCTTCTGTGGTGAGGGGATTCCGGGTGGGCAGAAGCAGACGCAGGGACCGGCCGGGAAGGTGCCGGTGGGGCCCGTCAGAGCCGCTGCTGGTGGAGCCGGAATGGCAGCGGCGGGTTCCGAGAGACACGCACACACTTGCACACACAGACTCGCACACAGATCTGGGGACGGAGCCCACGGACTTGCTGACAGATTCGGGGAGCTATGAAGCGTGAGGGAACGCAAGGGATCAAAGATAATCCTGGTTTTTCTGACCTAAGCAATGGGGTTGATGGTGGCACCATTTACTCTCAATGACAACAAAGTGGAGGATGTGACTCTGTGGGTGAAAAGCCGCAGAAATGAAATTAGGATATGACGATCCTTTCAGCCCAGGAACACGGGGGCTCCAGGTTCCGCAGCCCGTCCCCGCTTCGGGACTGTTCTTCCTCTTGGACAGCATCAGAACGACACCCAGATTTACCCTATTCATACCCACGTCTCCCGTGCGCACCGGACGGAAGTCCCTGTTCTTGATGACACCGTCAGATCTCGGGCAGAAACGGCGCCGACCGGGCTCCTACCTTCCTGGATTTCTTCAGCTGCTTCGCATCAAACACAGCCGGAGGAGTCACGAGGGCCGCCGTGAGCTGCCTGAAGTGGCCGGAGAGATCGCCTTTCAAGTCGTCTTTCAGTTCCTACAATAAAAACCCACCGAGGAAAGCATGAAATACTTTTCCTTTCTCTTTCTACAAAGTCAGGTCATGAAAGGGAAGCGAATGCACCAACGCAGACAAAACCTGCCCATCCACGGGAGTGAACCGAAACGGCGAACGATTCCCATGGACAGCAGTCTGCGCTCCGTGACCGCTGCCAAGACGTCTGTCTTACGGGGTTTCTGACCGAAAGCCAGTGGCGGGACTTCCGTAAGCGCCACAGACAGGGACTGTGCATCAAACATGCATTTCCTCGGCCCCAGGCGCTCTCAGTACCTGGCTTGCGGTCGGGGAAGAAGACGAGGAAGGGGACCCTACCATTCACCCCGGCTTCACGAGTAGCTGCTTCTCAGTGACTGCCAGAGAGCCCTGGGGACAAGCGGGAAGGAGGGGACAGCAGCTGGTCGCCCGCCTCTGCTGGGACTGTGGAGCCACGAGGCAGCAAAGCGGCTTTGTGGCAACACCAGCAGGGGAAACCCTAAATGTAATGGGGCCGGCGTTCTGCGTGTCCTCTGGGCCTGTTTGCCCACATAGGTGCAGCCCATCTCCTCCTCTTGAAGGCAGGTTAGATGGTTTTTATTGTCAATATTTAAAGGATGTTAGTGGATTATTGTTTTTCCTGCTTTTCATTATTTTCAGCTGAGACAGAGGCGGGCGGCCTCCCAGACCACGGGGACAACGCGGACACGTACCAACACCCACCGGCCACCAGGGGGACCCAGTGAGGCGGCGGAGGAAACATGGTTGGAGCCCAAGTGTTCCTAATTCTGCGGCCACCGGCTGGGCTGTTTCCTCTCTAAATGCTGAACTCTTGCGACCACCTGCCCTCAGCCCACGCCGTTACAACCGACTCTCGATTCACCTGTTCTCAGTCCTTCTCACTGTGAGAAACGCGCCCCCTTCCTCCGTATTCAGAAAATCCTGACAGGCCAACGGATGGTTCATGTTCCTACACGTGAGTGTCTGGCCTCGTGGAGACGCTGGCAATTAATTTAATTTGACGGGTGTTTCCTGGGCTCCTGCTGTGTGCTCGGCATTTAAAGGCGAGTTGGACACAGTGCGCACTCCTAGCACACTCCTAGGGCACTCCTTCGAAAGCCAGAAATATTCAAAGATAAAATTTCAATAAAATATGTTAAGTATCTGGTAAAGTGTGAAGGTTAAGCATGAAGAGGGGTGTTTCTTAAGGGGGTCTGGGAGCTCGGAGGACAGTCAGGAGTGACGCCTGAGTCGCCCCTGGAGGGTCTCTACACCTCGGCTCTCACCTGATCTCAACAGCCTGACTGCCCTGTTACCACACTTTTCCCTCCCTGGTTTGTGAGCCACAGAAGCTAACATAAATTAAAAAATATATAAATTAGCCTTATAGTATTCCCTTGCTTACAGACTTGCAATGATTCTCTTTTGTTCTTAGAATAAAACCCAAACTGTGTACCACGACCACAAAGCCCAGCTCACTCTAGCCCCCTCCAGCCCCATCTTTCCCATCCGCTCCCCGTACGCGCCACACTCCCGCCGTATGGAAAGTCTTTTCGTTTCTTAAATGGTCCCAGTTCGTTTTTGACTCAGGGCTTTTGCACGTGTTGTAACGTCTGTCTGAAATGCTCTTCCCCAGATCAAGTAGGGCAGAAGCCTTGGTATGGTTGTGCTGTAGTTGAGAATAATCCTGGTAAGCCTTCCCCACCCTACTCCAAGGAGCCATTCCGCAGCCGCTCTCTGCCGTATCTTCCCGTTTGGATTCTTGCAGAGCACTTACCGATATCTGAATTTATTTACTTCTTATCTTCCTAATAAAATGGTAGCTCCATGATAAAAAAGAAGGGTCTGATTTTTAGACCAGTGAATCTCCAATGTCGAGGTCGTCTCCCGACACAGTTTATTACTGAGCACACACCGTGTGGAACAAAACACAAACGTCCTTGTACGTTCCTGCACAGTAAGCTCTTGTGGGCTGAGTGAGTTAAATCCACAATTACAAAGATATTTTAGAGTTGGAAGAGAAATCAAAGGTGATCTAAGACAAGACCTATCAGATAACGGGTCAGATAACACTTGGCGGGTGTGTCCCCTCGTGCGTGGAAACCTCTCCGGCAGCATCCCTGAACTCCACCCACGGGGTTCCAGAAACATCCCTCTCCCCTCCAGCTGTGATAATGAAAATGTCTCAAGGCATTGCCAGATATCCTTTGGGGAGCAGAATCACTCCAGGTTTAAAGCCGCCGGTCTCAGGCCACCCTCCTTATCCAACAGGTAAAAAAAATGAGGGCCCAGAAAGATCAAATAACATGATCAAGGCCATTCAGCCTGTTACGGGCCAGCTAGGACTCGCAGGCCAGGCTCTGACCGGGTACACACAGTACTTCCTGTTCCACTTGGCCTGAAACAAAAGATCTCTGGTGCAGTCACGTGGGAGCATCCCTGGTCCCCAGTGATCAGCTCTTTGCTGGCTGTCCTGTCAATCATACCTTGCCATACGCCGCTTGGTATTCCCGCACAATCAGCTGCCGCTGTGCATTCGTCCTTTCGGTCAGAATGTTGATGAGTGCTTTCTCGTCGGTTCCTAAATGAAAGGAAAACGATTTCACTCGCCATCAACCCAAAGGTGCTTAATATCTGTCGTGAACAAAAGAAAAATGATTAATGGCTTGAAACAAATGCAGAGAGGAAAGCGTTCTGATTTTTAATTTCCACGTTCTTACCGGGTTGGAATATTTATTTCTCCACCAGCTTTTGGAAAAGCAAAGTGATTTTGGAGAGTTTGGTCGGCTGGGGGGAGCGATCATGGTCCACATACCCTCTCTGTACGTCAGACAGGGGGAGTTGTGCAAGCCACGCACGGCTTCTCAATCTGATGAGCTGCTCTCACCGTGATGAGGTCAGTTACTGTCTCACCGCCTGTGCTCTCTCCTCGCTCCATACTTGATACCAATTTTTTTTTCTCTAGAAAAAAGGAACTGACGTGTTCTGAGAACCTGCTGTATTCTAGGCCCCTTTTAGTCACTGTCATAGTTAATATTCACAAAAACTCTGGGCAGTGAGTATGAGGAAGTCGTTCCAAAGATGAAAACACTCCTAATTAGAAAGGTTATGTCGCGTGCCCAAGTCATGCCACTTTTAAGTGGTGTCGCAAGAATGGGAACCCAAATCTCTGACCCCAACATTTGTCTCCCTCTCCGGCCCGGGTCTCTTTCAGGCATCCCAGACCCATGTGCTTTGGCGCCGGCTGGCGGTATCGGTGGGATGCTGGCCTGCTGGAGGACGCCCTCGAGGTCACAGTTTTCTCGGGGATTCCAGTAGGAAGCTAGTGAGGGAAGCTGTGTCTGCCTCCTTTGCAGGAGAGCACTCGCCCTGGGTTGGGGGGCGTGAGCTGGCGTGTGTCTGGGGCCTGCACGATTAGAACGGCACAGAAGATTGGCGGGAACTCCAGGCTCAAGTTCTCGGTGTTGAGGTGACCCCCCCCCCCCCCCGCCACGGCTACATGGGCCAGTGGCCCTGGTACATGCTCTACAGCAGGGATGGGGCAAAACAAACAGTGTGCTCGGTTAGCTGCTGGGCCTCCATGAAAGGTCCTGCCGCCCACCCCCCGGAACGCTGGTCTTGCTTTCTTTCATAGTGTTAAGTAAGCACAGAGCTAGATCAGAGCCTAGCTGTGTCCCATGAGTCCGATGGTCAGTTTGAACCTCTACTGGCATCTGAGTTGGCACACGACTGAGCACAGCCAAGTGCACAAGTATCTCAGAAACGGATGCTCCGGGTCGAATTTATTCTTTCTTCTCTGCCTCGACTCTCATTCCGTGCTCGCTCACCCGTGGCATCACTCAGATGGAGTCGCCCAACCAAACCCTGGCAGTCATCCTACATCCCTTCTTCTCTGCACCCCTACATTGTAGCGACCATCTGCATCTCTCGAATCTGCCCCTCCTCTGCCCCTGCGCACACCTCACCGGTGCGCACACACCGGCCTCCTGATTTGGGCCCTGACAATTCATACGGACATGATCGCCTCGGTAAGTTCTTTAAAATGTGCCTGAGCACGTCCGTCCCTTGGGTGAAACCCTAATGGTCTAGCTCCTGCCCAGGTCTCTGTTCTCATCTTCTACCCTCTCTCGGCATCTCTATGCCATATGCCCCTAGACTCCAGATCTAACCCGGCCCAGACTCCAGACGTAACCACCCCCCCACCGATAGCTGTGTGAAGCTTGTATACGAGGAGGTGCTTCTTCTCTTCGTTTCTCACACACTTAGGACCAGAAGCTAAAACAAGCTGTCTCGTGGTTTCAGAGACGGGCTCTGACACATCCCTAATGCAAATACAATGATGACACCTGGTTCTGGACCTAGAACACATCAGTTTTGGTCCTCACAAGCATCTCGGAGTAGGTCTGCAACCCCAAATGCAAAAATGCATGAAGAAACATAACACTAAGGAAGAAAAGACAAACAGGGGCGCCTGGGTGGCTCAGTGGGTTAAAGCCTCTGCCTGAGGCTCGGGTCATGATCTCAGGGTCCTGGTATCGAGCCCCACATCGGGCTCTCTGCTCAGTGGGGAGCCTGCTTCCTCCTCTCTCTCTGCCTGCCTCTGCCTACTTGTGATCTCTGTCTGTCAAATAAATAAATAACATCTTTAAAAAAAAAAAAAAAAGAAAAAAAAGACAAGCATTAGAATGGAAGACTATTATTCCATTCGATTTGACATCAACCTCTCATGGAGTAATCTCTCAACACGGAGCATAAATGAGGAAGGCATAGAGATAAATGAAGAAATAATTGCCATTTAAAAGCAGAAAAAAAGAAAAAAGAAACCCAAATGACAGAAACGAGATAATATTACACTGATATAAAAACCCGAGGAGGATATTTCATGGAACTTGACAGACTGACCCTAATACTCAGGTATGGGGGGAAGGGGAAGTGGTCCAAAGGGCCAAGAGAAGCTCTTGTCTTACTCAACACTAATTATAAAATTCGAGTAGTCCTTATGACAGGGTGACACGGAGACAGGGACGGACAAACAGACCAATGGAGCGTAACAGAAAGCAGAGACAGAGAGACGTAGAAGACGAAAGTGGCCTTACTACTCAGTGTGCAAAGGGGGTGCTCTTCAGTAAATTGTGCTGGGACTGTCAACTAGCCATGTGAGATAAAAAATTAGGTGCCTTTAAATAAACTACACAAACATTACTTCCAGGTAGATGGAAAATCCCAAAGTGAACAATAAGACTGTAAAACTCTGGGAAGAAAATACAGGAGAATATCTTTATGAGCTCATTATAGAAAAAGGCACATGGGAAAAATACTGGTAAACTTGTTTCCCTGCTGTTCAAGATTTCTAGGCAATAGAAGTTACTAGAACCGATGTTAAAAGAAAACGACAGAGTAGGAGAAGATATTTTCATGGACTGTAACATTTTTTTTACTCTGTATCCAGAATTTATAAAAAAACACAATCTTGCCAGTCATGAAGAAGACAGTCCAACTGACAAATGGATAAAACATAAGAAGACATAATTCGTAGAAGCAGCAGATGATCCAGAAAGGAGACTTTCAGTCCTGGGGGACAGGGAGGAGAGAGGAAGCAAACACACGTACAAGATGAGATACAACTCTAGACCCACTCAGTGGGGAAACCAGAAGAGTCTGACTTTAGCGAGTGCCGGAGAGAATGCGGAGCGAGAGAGTCTCCCGTACTGCTGGCAGGAATGCTCATTTGCATATTCATTATAGAAAGCAGTTTGGCAAAATGTCTAGTTCATTTGAAGATGAACATCTCCAACCTCGAATTCCCTTTGCTATATGCTCGAGAAATGGAAGCAAACGTGCACAAGACGTAAGCAGGGATATGCAACGCAGCAGTTCATACTGGAATAGAAAAGAATTGTAGGCGACTTAAATGTCCCATCAGTACCCCATCTTACAATATAATGATTCAATAGACACTATGCAAGTCGTGTTAATGAACTAGAGCTGAACATACCAACACGGGTGATTCTCAAAGACAACATGTTAAGGGATACAAGAAGTTGCTGAAGAGTGTACCTGCAACACGCGGTATCATCCCAGTTTACACGGCTTGAGGCCATGCAAAACTCTACGCGCGTGCATATGTAGTTAGGGAATTAAAAGTTCCACGGGAATAAACTCTACTCTAGGATGGTGTCTTATCTCTAGAAAATGGGGTGGGAAAGAGATCCAGAAAGCATCAGCAGGAACGGTATCTGTAACGATTTATTATGATGATCACAGTTTTTGGTAGCAGTGATGGTGATGTATTGTTTTACAGCAAGTAAATATGGTAAATATTAAGATTTAGTAGAACTGGGCACCCTATGCACTTTTTTCTCACTATTTCAAAATTTTTTATTTTTGGAGGCGGGGGCAGAGGGAGAGAAAAAGAGAAAATCTGAAATGGGCTCCACACCCAGCATGAAGCCTAATGCCGAGCTTGATCTCATGACCCCAAGATCATGACCTGAGCTGAAATCAAGAGTCAGAGGCTTCACGGACTTGGGCCACCCAGGCACCCCATTATTCCACAAGTTTTAAAAAGTCCCTTACGATTTCACTGGTTGAGTAACCCAAGTTGGGCAAACTGAACCAATGCAATTTTTAAATTGTAACTTTCCTGATTTGCTTCAAGGTGACGAGAACAACCGCAGAGTTGAGCTCACCGATTCCTCTGATCGCCTTCCGAATCGCTTCTGCATCCACAGACGGGCTGAAGCCCGGGTAATCGCGGATCGTCCCTCGGTGTCCCACCTGGAAGGAAATGTCTGAAAGTGCCACTAGCTCAGAATGACGTCTTTGCTTGCATGCCAAGCATATGTGCCTGCGCGTTAGAAGCATAACGAACCTATAATTCGCAACACCATCCTCTCCCTGCAGGAGGGGTTCCCCAGGCTCTGTCCCCAGACGTGAGAACTATGACGTTGGACGCGTGTGCAGAAAGGGCTCTCTCTTCTCCCCTGCTGTGTAAGAGGTTGGAACTACAAAACATTTATTCTCTAGAGGAATACGCTGTGCTAATCCCAGTGACTCTGAAGAATATTTGCTTTATTTTATCTTATTTTATAGATTTATTTGAGAGAGAGAGCGGGCGCACAAGTAGGGGAGCAGCAGGCAGAGGGGAAGCAGGCTTCGTGCTGAGCAGGGGGCCCAACGCGGGACTCGATCCCAGGACCGTGGACCATGACCTGAGTCGAAGGCAGATGCTTAACTGACCGAGCCCCCCAGGCGCCCCAGAATATTCGCTTCAAAGAGGTCTCTGCATAAAAGCAATAAGAAGGTGAGAATTTCCCGGATCCTCTTTGTTTTCAAGCGATAACACAAAGCTCCTTCCTGCATCTCACACAGAAGTAACTGGTTTGCAGGCTTCCCGGTGCTTTAGTGAATGCTGACCACTGTCCTTGGGGAACCCCACACCAAAGGATCCGCAGGTGAAAACCCATTAGGACAGCCTGTTCTCAAGCCTGGTTTGACAGATGTGCGGTTGCGGCTGACAGATGCCCTTCCGGGAGCCCCACCGCCAAATGGAAGACGCCACGACACTAATTTTAAACACACACGTGGGGAGCATGTCAGTAAGCTGGGAAAAACCACCTTCCCTGCCGAAAGAATAAAATCTCTCAAAACGGCTTACAAGACCACAGAACAGCCACGGAGATGCTGAGACAAATGTGAGGGCGCACGGATCCCCACGGCGTTTCCTCACGCTGAAGCAAAGCGCGTCTTCACGGTCATGCTGTTTTCCTCCTACGCTGATTGTCCTGTCCTGTTGCCGACTAACATCTCTGTCGTCTGGTGCTAATGTGTCGTTTAGGCTCCCCTGAAGTGTTTACTGTTTCCATGACAGGACATCCTCTCGTCACATGCCAGTGAATGGGAAATCAATGTCATCGTTAGAAAATAATGACCTGCTAATTCGGTAGATGAGATAGAACAATTTGCTTCGATGCAACCGAACATTGTCCAGTCTTAAAGCCTCCAAAACAAAGAGTTTTCATTCTACCAGAGCGACCGTAACAGGTTCGAAACTAGTTGTGACTCTGTCTGATCTCAAGGCATCGGTAAGAAAGTAGTCATGTCCACAAATCTTTGGAGAATCCTCTTTCTCTGAGGCTTAATGAATACTTTATGGGTTCCTAGAGTCCAGTGGTTTCATTTCAGGTCTATCCATCCAGGGACATCTGTGGCGATCTTACCGGTCCACCATACGTGTTGGGCCGCGGAAAACTCCCCCGTATCAGAGCACGAGAGGGTTGTAGGCCCAGCCCTGTGAGAGACGCTGCATACGTCCTAATAGAACCTTCGTGACAGGGCGCCTGGGTGGCTCAGTGGGTCAAGCCGCTGCCTTCGGCTCAGGTCATGATCTCAGGGTCCTGGGATCGAGCCCCGCATCGGGCTCTCTGCTCAGCGGGGAGCCTGCTTCCCTCTCTCTCTCTCTGCCTGCCTCTCCATCTACTTGTT
>NC_081557.1:266094097-266182807 GCF_022355385.1 Mustela nigripes | reverse complement strand
GTGGGATCGAGCCCCGCATCGGGCTCTCTGCTCAGCGGGGAGCCTGCTTCCCTCTCTCTCTCTCTGCCTGCCTCTCCATCTACTTGTGATTTCTCTCTGTCAAATAAATAAATAAAAAATCTTTAAAAAAAAAAGAGCCTGCGTGACAGCCCGGAGGAGTAAGACGCACCCATTTCACATGCAAGACTCTGGGGTTTAAGACAATTGGAGAATCTGCTCAACCCAGGTCAGCAGCAGCTCTGAACTCGAACGTGGTCATGACCACCCCAGCCCACTCCTGTCCTTCTTGAGACGTACGGTCTCTACCTGGGCATTCCCTCAAACGCGTGTGACCGGGTCACGCATCAGACATGTTGAACATATTCTTCAGAAATAAAGATTCCAGGGGCTCATGAAAGGGGTTTCCATTCTAGCTGTGACCTTTGCACGGCCCTCTGCTACCTACACATCAAAATATGCTGAAATTCCAACGCGCACGATTAGAGAAGGTTGAAATTCCCAGTCCGTTATGTAATGTGCCACCTAGTAAGAATTGAATGGGGAGGAACTCCTTGTTTAATTAAAAGAAAAAAGGCAACACACACACACACACACACACACACACACACACTTGAAAAATGGCACGGAGATTCTGAAGCAGAATGTTGGTGAACTTTTTCAGGCTGTTTCAGGTATTTTGGGAAGCGGTAGAATTCAGGTGCTAGAGTTGCTTGCTCAGAACATTCAACAATATTTCCATGACCTTCGAAAAAACATCTTAGAGTAAAAGACATTAACAGACTCTTAAACAAGCACATGCCAGGCAGTGAACAAAGTGCTTTACAGACAACTTATTTCAGTCTTAAAATGACCTTAACAGAGTAGATTTCATTATTCCCATTTAAAAAACGGAAGAAACTCGATTTCAGAGAAATGATTTGCTTCACAGAACTCTGCTCCCGAGGACAGCGGAGGATGCGGCACCCACCTCCCGCCAACCCCCGGCTTGTCTCTGAAATGCCCTGTGCCCTCCAGCATGTCTCAGAGCCTCCCCGGACTCCAGCTAGTGGTTCTCGGAGCGCAGACTCTGGATCAGCCCAGCAGCGTCGCCTGGGAACTTGTCAGAGATGTAGATTCTCAGGTCCCACCCAGTCTCACTGAGCCAACAGTTCTGGGGCTACAACTCCGGATCTGTGTTTTAACAAGCCCTCCAGACGATTCTAGGGCTCGAGGTTGAGAACCACGGCTCTGTTTCATTCTCAGCTGCCCAGAAGACCAAAGGGAAATGAGTAAACAAGTCACAGATGCTTTCGTGGGAGGTGGAGGAAGATTTTGATGATGACCTCAGCGTTTCAGGAATGCCGGCATTGTTACAGACCGAAGGAACGATTCGCATGGCCTGCTGATGGCAGGGCTTCCTTCCTTACATTTGAACGACTAATCCATGCTTGACTTCGGCTCTTCGCACTAACCCTAACTCCCTAGCAAAGTGTCATGCTAGTGTAGGACACAAATACTTGGCAAACTTTTTATATTTCCAAAAACACCACGTTTGATCAGATTTCCATGTGTATCCCTTAAACACTGTATGTTGCTTCCTTTTTTTCAAACTTGACCTTCAGATGCCCCCAGAGGGACCATGATCCTGAAACCAGCTGGAAAATAAATTAAAGCAAGCACTGTTGAAATAAAGGGAGGAGAGAGACTCACAGGAGCTCTTGACATCAGCCATCGTTGCAAGTTGGGATGCCTGGGCACCTCCAGCCCGTTGAGCGTCCAACTCTCGGTTGCTGCTCAGGTCGTGACCGCAGGGTCCCGAGACGGAGCCTTGCATGGGGCGCCCGCTCAGCACGGAGTCTGGTTGGGATTCGTTCCCTCCCTCCCCTTCTGCTCCTCCCCCTGCTCTAAACAAACAAACAAACAAACAATAAATCTTAAAAAAAAAAAAAAAATGGTTGGACTTATCGTGTGCCAAGTCCTGTGCTAAGCACGCTTCCTGCATTAGTCATTCAATCCTCACCAAAAACTTATGAGGCAGATGTAACACATCCTATATGTAGATAATGATAAGAACTGATGCTGAAGTAACTTGCCGAGTCCACATGGCCAGCAAGTGGTCAGTCTCATCAGCCTCTGCTTCTGATCACGAAGCTGCCTCACATCTGAACCATTTTTATGTCAATAGTTTTCTCTGATCTTTGTTTTTTAAGGATTTTATTTATTTGAGAGAGAGAGAGAGAGAGAGAAACAGTGACAGAGAGCATGTGTGGGATGAAGAGGGAGAGACCGGCTCCCCGCTCACGACCGGGGAGCCCCAGGATCCCAGGACCCCGGGATCATGACCGGAGCCGAAGACAGACGTCAACCAACTGAGCCTCCCAGGCGCTCCTTTTTCTCTGACCTTCTAGAACTCTCCTCTGGAGATCATCAGCGCACCTGATGCCTTAAGCCACTGGTGTGGCCGGTGGGCGGCTGGGAGCTGTCTGCTGCCACCGCCCTGAGAGAGGCCGGTCTGTCCTTGACCATGAAGGCTTGTCGTACCCATTTCTCCATGCAAAGTGCACTGGCTTTGCAAGAAGTCAAACATTCACATTCAGAAGAACGAATGAAAGAGAAGGCGCCAATCCTGTTGACACGAAACTAGTTAAAGCCAAACGCTTCAGAGCCAGCAGGGCTGCCGCTGTAGGTACAGCTTGAGGGTGAGGTAATGTCCAATCACGCGTCCCGTCGTGCAGTCCCACGGAGGCTGCATGCAAACATTAAGCTTCCAAATCCATGGCTCAGAGCAACCTCCAGGACTCGGGAACTCTTGAAATGCTGAGGAGAAATGGTAGCTCTCCGGTCAACGTCCAAACGGTCTGCTGGGTCTCGAGGGTTTACGATAGAAGGAAAAACAGACTCAAACAAACAAACAAACAAACAATCACAGCTTAGAAGATGTGAGACTTCTCATTCCATTTTTCTAGTAAAACATGGTTTTCCAAACCAAAGAAAGCTTATTGTAAAAGGCTCTGATGGAACACGGTCACGGGAGGCGAGTGTTCGGGGTTGAGTTGTGTCCCTCCAAGAAGATACACAAGGCAGGCCCGGGCCGCAGTGCTGCACGCTGCGACCTTCCTCGGGTAGAAGTTCACTGACATGTACTTAATGAAGCGGAGGTCAGACCAGACGGAGTGGGCCCCAAACCCAGCATGACATCTGTCCTCAGCAGACAGCCAGGTGACAACGGAGGCACAGGAAGGGATGTGACCATGAAGGCAGAGATCGCGCCCCGCAGCTGCGAGCCAAGGAAGCCCGGCTACTTGCAGCAAACCCCCCGCAGCGGGGAGAGGCGAGGAAGGGCGCCCCGACGGGTCGGGGAGCAGGGCTGGGAGCCTCCGCGCCTGCGGGCAGGGAGCGGGAGGGACGTCACGGCTTCCTCTGAAGTGCCTCCGAGCGGCTCAGAGACAATGTACGCGTTTCTTCTTGTCTTGCTCAAGTGAGAGAAGATCCGTACTTGCCTCCTGTTCTTTTCTAGATAAACTGGTCTCATCGGGGGCCTCAGAGCAAGGGCCCTGGGGTGTGTAACGGAGCGGGGTGTTGGGCTGGAGTAGGAGGTCAGTGTGACTCAGAGGTTAGGGGAGCCGTTTGGGTCCGGCTTTCCATGAAACGCAGATTAAACAGTCAGAAGAAACCCTGAGCTCTCGGAAGCCTGTGCCCGGTCAACCCGGCCAGACTCCCGCCTTCTGTCGGCTCCTGGCCGCGTCCCCGGGGCTTCTCGCCGCCCGGCTTGCGCCTCCCTCCGTCGCCCGCCAGCCCCTCGCCGGACCCCCGCACCGCGGGAGCTTCTAAACGGGAAACGCTCCTTTCTTTCCCTCTCACGAGAACGGCTCTCACGTTTGTCAGCCCAGCCCAGACTCCGACTCCGAACACTGGTCTCGTACACTCAGTGTCTGCTTTTAGGCCTCACGTACCTGTTATTTCCTCCCAAGCTGACCCCCCCCCCAACCCCCCGTAACAATTCCATATTTACTGGTGCTTGACCCCTATCTGCCCATTTAATCCTCAAAGCCCGCCCTAGGAGGCCGGTACTGCTCTGACCCCCACTTCGGGGGGGAGGAGGCACAGCGAGGTACGAGGCTGGTCCAAGGCGACGTGACTCGTCTGCGGCAGAGCCAGGATTCGAACCCAGGCAGTCGGCTGCTCTCTGAGCTCGTCCCCAGTGTCCCCTCTTCCTCTGAATGGCACCGGCTCCACAAACTCGGAGTCTCCTTTGATGCGAGTCTCCCTGCACACTCGGTCCATCAGCAATCGCGAAAGGTGATCTCCGGGGCACTTCCCCCATCTCCTTGGCCCCTGCTGCTGTCCACGCCGCCCTCACCATGCCCCGGACACGGACCCCTGCAGCCGTCTCCTTTCCTTCCGCGGTCCGCCCCCCACACGTCCCCCACGGCAGCCACAGGTCTGTGGCCCGGGTCTGCACGGCCCTGGCCCGCGTGGCTGGGCTCAGCCCCCCTCTCCGCCCTCACCCGCCGCCACCCTCCCCTGGTCCCTCGCACTCCAGCCCTCTGACAGCCTAGCGGCTGGACGTGTAATTCTTCCTCCTCCTAATGCCTTTGTCCGTGCTGTTCCCTCGGTCTGGAACGTTCTTCTGCCTTCACGCCTCTGCTTCGAGGCCCTCTTCTCTGATAAGCCAGCCTGGCGCTGGGCTCGAGCGGGGCCTCTCCTGTCGGTCCTCATCCCAGCCGGCCTTCCCTGGGGCATCGGCACTGGGATCACCTCCCCCTGTTCGTGTCTGTGTCTCCAGCTCCTCCAGCATAAAATTCCAGGGGTGGAGACCTTATGTTTTACTCACGATGGCAGGTCCAGCTGCAGCCCGCGACTTCTCTTCAGACAGGGCCTTAGTCAGTAACTGTGAGTGAGTTTGCTGGAAGAAAATGGAAGAACGACAATGACACCCCAAGGTGTGGCGTCTCTCCAAGGTCCACATAAGCCAATAGGCTGCTTGACGAACTCGCTCCCTTCAAACATCAATAGTCCAGAAATCGAAGGGACCGTCGTATCCTGGCAGATGTGCAAGAGGCTGGACATGGTTCGGTGGCCACGTTCAGCCCCGCAGGCTCTTGCAGGTCTTTCAAAGCTGCTTCCAGAAGCTGGGGCAGAACACTGGTGAGCCAGGGACGTTCCCGGTGACTCCTTCCGTCTGTCTGCCTGTCTCTCCAAGCACTCGGGGGTTCGGCGGCAAAGGCAGCAAACCTAACCAGACTGGGTCTGAAACACTGGTTCCCCAAAAAGTCTTTATCAACACAAACTTCTTTCTCAGAATAAGTTTCATTATTTATTTGAAGCATATCATAAACAATTTAGATTCATCTTCTTTTGAGTTACTTAGCACCGGTATCTGAAGATTACATTTTTCCTCCACAATCCAAGTCAGGTTTAGCTTAGCCAAGAGTTCTTGGCCAAGCTCTCTTCTTGGCCAAGAGTCACAAGGAGCTGAAGACCAGGGTGTCTACACTGGCCACATCCACAGTTAGATGAAGTACACTTCCATCGTCCAGGAAGACACCTCTGTCAAAGGGACCTGCTCTCTCACTGCGGAAGATGGAGGGAACGTGGCTCGCTGACGTGGGGAATCCGGCGCCATCCATGCCTTCGGAAGTGGGTACTTGGCTAGAAAACGGCGCTGGTTGGGCAGGATGTTGGGACTACAGCGGTGACACCCACTCTCCTCCACGTCCCTTCCAGGGGAATGGAAATCCGCCCACGAGGGACGGAGATGAGGGACGTCTGCTGTTTGTAATATTACAGAAAGAACATTTCTTGCACCCTTGGCCGCGGTCACGAGTGCCCACACGATACGATGGCAATGTGCATTGTTTTATGACCTTTGTGTAAGTGTTTGGGAAGTGACAAGCTTAACAATAAGTTGCTAAGAATTCTTCCTAATGTAAAGTAAATTTACATGATGGGAACTCCTTGCAGAGTTTATACAAAGGCTACTGGAACTAAACATTGTCTGTGGTCCTTGGAGGATCCTGAAGTGTAATACCTCCCCGAATCTCCCTGTCTCCCTCCATCACCCCATGGGCGTGTCCTTGCCCCTCTTCCAAAACACCTTGCCTCGGGCTGCACCTGCTGTGCCCTCAGCTGGACGCTCCTCCCCAAGGCGTGCTCCCAGCTCACCCCCCTCACATATCTGAGCAGAAAATCACACTCTCGCCACTATCATTATCTACTTCTGCTTTCCCCCCAGCGTACTTGAACCTGATGTCACGTATTATACATTTATTCCTTTGTTTGTTAGCCATCTTTGCTAATAAATTCAAATTTCTTTCTCTTTATTTCCAGAGCCCAAAACAGGGTATGCCACATAGCAGATCTTAGTAAATATTTGTTGAATGACTAAGTGATAAAGAAATGTTTTCTTATTCTGAGTCTTGCTTTCTTTGATAATTCTCAAATGCCACTACCAGACTTTTCAGAGCTCCGTGCCACACCTCAGAGACCTGAGTAATGCATTCTTCAAACCTTTCGTAAATGCTGTTCAGACGCGGCTGTCGCTACCTCTATTTAAACATGTCTCCAGAACCTAAGGGAAGTATTTAAACACAAATTCAAACACAAATGATTACAAATGAAAGGAGCAAAGACGTGACCACGGAGGAAGGGGCAGACCTGAGAATTTTCTGCCCTTTTGACTTACTCTTATCTGGTGTGAGACCTCTACGTCTGTATTCATCTCACTGGTCCCCATTCTAAAATGCACGTTTTCCAACTGCTCTGCATTCACCAAAGCACAGGCATTCGAGAGAATCCGATTATAGCTTCTCCCCTCATGTTCCTTGCTCACCATCTACAACTTTTTCTTTTCCTGTTTGCCGCTGACTCACCAGGCTTCTTCAATCGTGACTCATGAGATTTGGCAAATTCACTTTTTAGTATGATTAAATGTGAAGGAGGGTCCCCACACCTCCGTGGTGAGTTGGGGTCAGGGAGTGGCAATGGATGGGTCTTTAATGCTTGGTCCTTCTTCCCTGGGAAGCCTCTCTCTTCTCGGACTGTAGACAGTTTCTTTCTAGACTCTGTCCCGAAACAAAGTTCTAATGTTTTGATTTGAAATCCAGGTCTTCCCTGATTTTCATTCACTTCCTGCAGAGGGCCACTTTTGCAGCTGCCGACATTTATCTAAATATGCTTCGGGGGCTGCCTGTGTGTCTCAGGTGGTTAAGCCACTGCCTTCGGCTCAGGTCATGGTCCCAGAGTCCTGGGATTGAGTCCCATATCAGGCTTCCCCTGCTCTGCGGGGAACCTGCTTCTCCCTCTCCCTCTGCCTCTCCTCCTGCTTGTGCTCTCTCTCTCTCTCTCTCTCTGTCCAATAAATAAATAAAATCTTTAAAAATAAATAAATAAATGCACACACTTTGGGGAGCATGGTTTAAAACACACACCAGACCGGAATCTGCATCACGTTGAAGAGCACCTAATCAGGCTTGATGTCCGTTCTCCTTGGAATGTGAAAATTCTAGCTCAGGGAAAGCAGTTATGGAGCCGGACCCTCCAGCCCTGAGACGCAGCAGGTGGGGAGACCAGAGGAGAAGTTCAACACGACCACATGCGTGTAACACAGGTGCTCCTCCCACACGCTTTAGATTTGCATGGTTGGGAAGAGCAAACACACCAGGGAAGAAAGGGCCGATGGATGTTCCCACCAAAACAAGACGTATGAACTGGACGGAGCCCTCACCAACTTCTGTACCCAGGACCAGCAGCATCCTATGCCCAGGGCTGGGGTCATCCATGGAACAGAATGGAAAGGCATTGTCTTCCCAAATTCTCTCTCCCAAGGGCACACCACACCTTTCCTGGGAGGCCTACTGCTGATGCCACGACTCTGTCTCACACAGCAGAAATGGGGCCACTGTGTCCTCATGGGTCAAACTACACGGGTCTTGTTCCCAGGAAAGAGAGGAAGGCTCAGGCGGGGACGGAAAGTTATGCTTTCTTCTTCATCAAGAACACATGTTCAGGGACTAATTTTTCCTATTAGCAAGTTTCCACCCCAAATGAGCCTTCCCCAACACCTCCACTCTCAAGAATCCCTGTAAGTATTTCTTCTCCACGGACCCCATGTTTTGAGTGATTCTATCTGCTAATCTCTATTTATTACAAAGCATTACTCACTGTCCCGTGTTACTTAGGATTTAAGGCAGGAACTTCCAAGCAGAGGTTCTCATCAGCACAAGGTAACTAATGCCTGAGTGTTACTTTAATTTTAAAATAAAAAAATAAAGGAATATGATATTTTGGAAATTCTGTGCAGCCCCAACCTGAGTTATATATGCACGGTACAATAAGGAATATGGTCTTTGTCCTGGGTTCCTGGCAGAGAGCATCCAAACCATTGGAATTTCCTGATAGGAGTGTCTTAATTATGCCATCGAGGTGACTCATGGGGGACCTCTCCGTAGGAATAGGAGGGGGAGGGTTGGCAGTTTGGGTGGGGAAGGAGACTGGAGACTGAGCTCAGTCCTACAGCCAGTGATTTAATCAGTCAGGCCTGTGTAAGGAAATCCCAGTACAAACTCTGGACAGAGGCTTGGAGCTGCTCCCTAGCTGGTGGACACATGATGTGCATGGACGGTGACTCGTCCTGACTCCACGGGGACAGGACCCTTCCAGGCTTTGCTCTATGTGTAAGCCGACTTTATAATAAAACGGTAACCATAAGTACAGTACTTTCAGCGAATTCTCTGAGTTGTTCTAGACAATTACCAAACGCAAGAGGGTCATGGAAATCCCCAGCTATACAGGTCGGAAGAACAGGAAGCTCAGAGACTTGCTGCTGACTCGGAAGTGAGGGCCGAGCTCTTAAACCTGGAGACCTGAACTCCGGGCAGCTGGTGCCACACTGTAGGGCGGCACACCTGCTCGGACTGGGAACAGAGTAGTCCACGTCGCTAAACATATGTAAGTATCCAAACCCACACAATCCACAGCACCAAGAGTGAACTGTAGGGTAAACTGTGGGCTCTGGTGATTATGATGAGTTAGTGCAGGTTCATTTGTTGCAAGAAATGGACCACTCTGGCAGTGGATGCTGATAATGGGGAACCCCGGGCATGTGTCTAGACCCAACGGATGTGTCTACGGGAAATCTCTGTATCTTTGCTTCAGTTTTGCTGGGAACCTAAAACTGCTCTTAAAAAAATAGTGAAAATTAAAAAGAAATACTGAAAATAGGAGGGGTCAGTAAGAATCTACGTGGAGAAAACCCATCTGTGTCCAGATGGCTCAGAGACAATCCCTCCAGCGGGGAGGAGGGTGCTGCTGATTTGTAATACAATCAGGCCCAGCAGACAGGCAGAAACTCCTTTACTCAAATGGGTGCAGGGATATTAATTGGCAAGGAATATGTTTTTTTAGAAAATAACATACTGAAATGATAATGATTACAACAAACGGTCACTCAGAGCTCACCACGTGCCAGGCACGGTGAATGCATTTTACGAGAACTAGGTTAATTCTCGCAAGCACGGAGCGATGCCGGTACTACTGTTCTTCCGTTTTACAGGTGAGGTAGCGGAGAGGACAGCAGAGGACAGCAGGTCGTATTCAAGAGCCCGCCTCCGAAGCAGTTAGAGAGTTATGAAGAGCAGACCGCGGACTGGGGCTGGGCCATCGTCCTTCTGGCTCAGGAGTGCCCACTGACCAGGCACTTGCTGCCTTACTTGTGTAACCACCCTGTTGAGGAACTCCTTCCAGACACAGTCTGCAGGTGTCCTGTTTATGTGGTTGTATTTTTGCAAAGTGGCCTTCTCCCTTGGTTCCAGATTGGCTCTCTGGTCCCCTTCCTCATTTTTAAAGTTGAGCATGGAGTGGGGAAGGGACAATGTATAGCAAGTTAGGAAGTTATAACAGTTCATAATGATTACAGTGATTACGGGTTTAGAAAAAACTTAGGAAGATAATAAAAATACTAAGCTGAGGATTCAAACAAATGGTCAAAGGAAGTTAGGAACTGACCGTGGAGCAAAGAGCCCAGAACGTTTGCTTGAGAAAGTCAGCTCTGTGGAAGGCACATCTGGAAAGACAGTGCTGTGGTATCTTAATGAAGGGTCACGTTCCTGCTCTTTCCATCTCCAGCTGCCCCGGTGAGACGAACCGCCCCCACGACTGTCCACCTGCAGTGGACGGTCGTCCTGAACTGCCCCAGCTTCCCGATCACAGGAGCAGACAGGCAGACAGCACCGAACCCAGGAACCCGAAGGCTCGCAACTCCTTCCGCTACAACCAGCGGATTCAGCGTTAAGACTGGGGGTGTGGGGCCCATGGTCAGTGACAAAGGTCTAGTGGTGCTCGGGAAGCAGAGATCCGGCCACAGAAAGCTTGCCGCTTCCTACGTGCGACCACCATTAACAAGAACGCCCGGGCCACCGTCAGCGGCATCAGGTACACGATCCCCGAGAACGAGTCCGGCCCACATCTCCGCATGACGGCCGCTCGCAGCGCCCGAGCCATCATGCTCAGCCAGAAGCCTGTGATGGGGAAGGGCCCGTGGGCCCACCCCACCAAGAGCTCCTGAGCACCTGCCGGCCACCTCCAAAGCAACGAAGATATCAACCACACACACAGGTCAGTTTCCCAAGACGTTCTAATTTGTAGGTCTCACGAGTGCCGGCTGTGGACTTAAAAGCAACCCAAAGGGACCCTGGGTCTGAAGAGAGCAAACTTCTCATCAGGGGTTAAATAGGAGAACACAGGCCTGCACAGAGATAAGCAATGTTTCCAAACAAAGGAAACAGTAATGCAATGTGGACTGTTGACTCATCTGAAACAATGGGAGGTTGCACCGCACTTGGAAGATCAAGACCTAGAAAACCAGCTCTCCTTTCATCCGCAAGGAAACACACCACAACGGCAGCCAGACTCTCCTCTCTGGATCCTATCACTCCGATAAGCTCCTCATCCGTGAGTAACCACGAGCTGATCCGCGGTTTCGGAGAAAAGCATGGACTGGATCGCTTATTTGTGTTCAGGTATACATGTGCTTTTGTGTGTAAGAGGGAAAAAGAAAGCAGTAAAACTTAGTGATAAGAACAACTACAGAAATCGCCAGGTTGTTGGTTTTTTTTTTTTTTTAATTGTAAAAAAAAAAAAAAGGATAACATAAAGTTTACCACATTAACCACTTTTAAGTGTACAACAGTTCAGTAGTGGTGAGGATATCCACAGTATTGTGAAACAGACCTCCGGAAGTTTTTCATTGTGCAGAACCGAAATTCTATACCCGTTAAGCAACACAGCCCCCTCCTCAGCCCCTGGCCACCACAACTCTGTTTTTGGTCTCTACGAATCTGACTACTTTAGATGCCTCATATAAACGGAATCATAGTATTTTGTCTTTTTATGTCTTTTACTGGTTTATTTCACTTAGCATAATGTTTTCAAGGTTCATTCACATTGTAGCATGTGCCAGAATTCTCTTCCCTTTTAAGGTTGAATAATACTCCGTTGTATGTCTGTATGGTAGCCCCACCTGCATCCATTGTGGATGCTTCCCAAGACCCCATGGAAACTGCAGATAGTACTGAATCCTATATACACTGTTTTTTTTTCTTAAACATGCACAGCCACCATAAAGTTTAATTCATTAACTGGACACAGAGGAAGAGTAACGACTTCGAAGGCATCAGCCGGCCAACTAAGTGGAGAGCCTGACCAACCAACCCCATGTCGATTTACTAATGGACAAGGACTAGAGGGAGACTTTCAACACCAGCATTTTGGAGAGATGCTTTTTTCCTCCATCTGACTCTACGAAGTATCCATAATAGCAGTGGGAATTTTAGACCAGGAAGGGGGACAGCTTGCCCCCCTGGTCAGTGGTAAGGGGATAACGGGCCAAGCAAACCTCCCACAAGCACCACCCATACCTAGGGCTGGTGTATCTCCATATAAGCTATTCTTCAAGCCTTTCTGTCTCTCACTTGAGAAATATATGTATGTTCATCACTAACAAAAAAATTAGAGCACGGAAGGTGATGCACTAAAAAGCAAATGTGCCCTTGCTCACAGGTCTGCCTTTCCAAAGAGTTTTCATGTAATATAGTCTTTATGCATCTATTTTTTCTTTTCTTTTTACTTTCGTTCGAACAGAACCATGGGGTGCCTGGGTGGCTCAGTCTGTTGAGCACCTGACTTGGGATCAGGTCATGATCCTGGGGTCCTGGGATCAAGCCCCACGTCAGGCCCCTGCTCATCGGGGAGCCTGCTTCTCCCTCGGTTCTGCCCTTCCCCCAGCTCATGTGTGCTCGTGCTCTCTCTCTCAAGGGAATAAAGAGAAATCCTTAAAAATATTTAAAAAATAAACAAACTCATTTTCCACACTATTCTATAACTTTATTTTTTCACTAATTAACATCTTTGGACATTTTCTTATTATCAATATATAGAGAACTCACCACCTTTTCCCCCATACTTTTTAATGATCACATCAAAATGACCGTAAGTTAGGGGCGTCTGGGTGGCACAGTTGGCTGAGCACCCGACTCTTGGTTTTGGCTCAAGTTGTGATCTCAGGGTCCTGAGATCGAGCCTGGTTTTGGGCTTCATGCTCAGCACAGAGTCTGCTTGGGACTCTCTCTCCCTCTGCCTTCCTCCTCAAACAAACAAACAGACAGATCTTTAAAAATAGCTGTAGGTTACAAATGAGTAATTTAATAATTTTATACACCCTTAATAATTTTATACACATTTTATAAATGGTGGCCATTTATGCTGTCTGCATATCTTCATTAATACAAATGAGAGTCATTAGGTCTGTATTATTTCAGCCTTATGCAAGAACATCACTAAGATAAATGCCCAGAAGTGGAAAAACTGGCTAAAGGCGGTGTGCGTTTAAACATCGGTTGTCCCCTAAGTGCCATCCAGTAGTCTCCCACGATCAGAGTAGGAGAGTACGTGTCTTGCCCACAGACTTTGCAATACTGGTCTTATTATAGGTTTCTTCATCCCTACCAATTTTCCGGCAAACATGGTTTCTCACTGTGTTATTGACATTTCTTTCTTTCCTAGTGAGAGCGTCTTTTCATATGTCCCTGGGACATTTGTCATTCTTCTCATGTGGTATTCACGCTCTGACAAATTTTTCCATCAAGTTTTTTTTTTTTTTATTGATTTATTCAAGTCATTTTTACATTAAGAAATTGTGTTTTTTGTCTGGTGTGCTCCAAATATTTTTCCCCTGTGGGTTGTCTTCTGACTCTACTAATAGTGTCATTTGCTGTTACAAATAGGAAGTTTATATGCAGTTACGTAGATCAATGTTTTTCTTTTAGGCTTTTGGTTTGGAATTATAGTTGCAAATGCCTTTTCTACTGCACGATTATTATTTTTTTTAAAGATTTTTATTTATTTGACAGAAAGAGAGAGATCACAAGTAGGCAGAGAGGCAGGCAGAGAGAGAGGAGGAAGCAGTCTCCCCGCTGAGCAGAGAGCCCAACGTGGGGCTCGATCCCAGGACCCTGGGATCATGACCTGAGCCGAAGGCAGAGGCTTTAACCCACTGAGCCACTCAGGCACCCCTACTTCACAAGTATTTTTAACATTCACCCATATTTTGTCTCTTTCACATCAGTATTTCATCCATCTGAAATGCATTTTAAGGTCAGAAGGGGGAGGGAATACAGATTTACTTTTTTCCCAAATTGCTTGAAATTTTCCTAACATTATTTGTTGAATAAGCCAACATTTTCCTGATATGTTTTCTGAAATGTTATCCTTATCATATAATAACTCCCAAACTAAATTTACTCCGTTGTGAACCTCTACTTTGGTGTCATCACGGATTATTTCAGCTATGTACCTCTACAACACATGTTTGTATTTTATTCTTCTTAGACATCCCTTTGCATTTTTGGCATGTAATTTTTTCCAATGAACGTTATAAACTTTCAAAGATTTGTTTTTCATATTTTGACTTTTGGCATTTTAATTTGACTAAGATAAGTTACGGTATTGTGAAGGCTTGAGTATTACTTACCCAGACAGAAGCCATGATCCCACCTTTGCTTGACTTGAGATCACACGAACCTATTTAAAGAAAACAATTACTAAGCAGAATAAATGTGGGATTCAGAATCCCATAATCTCAGAATAACCCTAATCTTTAATCCAAAAAAAAAAAGAAGTCAACATTCAAAGAGAAACCATCTCAGTAAGGCCATGTGTCTCCAGCATCAAGTGCCCTATATGTTACACAAACATTTACGAGCACCTGCTATGGACAAGGACAGACTGTGCGCGACTGGGAAGGGGTCAAAACAAGGGGAAAAAAAATCTCCATACTTAAAGGGTTTACAAACACGTTTCCTGGGAAACAAATTCTTCCTTCATTTAAAAGTCCATGGATGCCTGGGTGGCTCAGTGGGTTAAAGCCTTTGCCTTCTGCTCAGGTTGTGATTCCAGGGTCCTGGGATCAAGCCCCACATCGGGCTCTCTGCTGGCCAGGAAGCCTACTTCCCCCTCTCTCTCTGCCTGCCTCTCTGCCTACTTGTGATCTCTGTCAAATAAATAAATAAAATCTTTAATAATAAAAAAGTCTAACAGAACTATGTTGATTACTGAGTTTTCTTTTAACCAGGATAGATACCATCCTGGGGAACAACAACAGAAACAGAAATTGTCTCCTCTGAACCCATCCCGAAACAAATTTGAGCTGGCTTCAGTTGGATTCTTTGCGTGTGACTGTGCTATCTCCATTTACATTTTACAAGGCTCCCAGCCTACGGACTTTTGTAAACAGACATGCCTGCTCTTTGAGGAGGCAGTCCAGTTCCTGGTAGGGCCCAGAGGTAAAAAGGGCAATTCTTTGGTGGAGCTCTATTGGGAAGCCAGGCACTTTTTCTATGTAGACATTATTCAGACACGCTGGCGTTATCTCCAGGGTCGATTTAGAAATGCAAGTTGCTCCCACCAATCCTGGGAACAAAATATTTTAAAAATTCAGTAATAGCCCCAGAACAAAGTTCAGTAGGAAATTACACTAGACATCCATGGAAATACTTAGCCTGATTTTCTTAGGCAATCTGTAGCCTAGGGCAGTGGGCTTTCTAGTTACCAGATCTAACATTTCTTCATCTATAGAAAGGGAAGAGGAAGGCAGGGATCATATGTATAATAGTATCAGCTGCGATTCTGAGTTCTTACGATGTACCAGGCCATATAAAAAACACTAGAAGGTTAATTTCACAATGCTTTTTGTCATATTAGTTCACTGGGGCATAAAAGGCACTAAAAAAAAAATACTGAATGAATAAATGACTTAATATAAGTCTCACAATAACCTAGTAAGGGAGCTAGTTGTCATTAAGAACATCTCCACTTTAGGGGCATCTGGGGAGCCCAGCTGGTTCAGTGTCTGCCCACGGCTCAGGTCATGATGCTGGGGTCCTGCGATCTGGGATCGAGCCCGCCATCAGGCTCTGTTTTCAGCAGGGAGACTGCTGCTCCCTCTCCTTCTCAGTCTCTGCTGCTCTCCCTACTTGTGCTCTCTCTCTCTCAAATAAATAAATAAAATCTTTTAAAAAATCCCACACATCTCCACTTTACATATTAAAAAGCTGGGGCACAGAGCAGGTACAATAATGTTCTAGGCACACAGCCATAAGGGTCCCCCTACTGAATCTGGACAGTCACACTCCAAAGGTATGACGTTAACTCCCATGCTCCGCCTTACCCAAGTGCCTGCCCCATACCCTGTCACAGCCGATATTCACTACGTGTTGATCCAAAATTTTATTACTGATTTAAATTTTAAGAAGAAATCCAAATGAAAATGACCTCACAACAGAACCTTAAACATTCTTTTCAGAAGGGAGTTTGGGGATCTACATCATTTCTTTTCTTCCCCTCCATCCCCATTTCTCAGCAGAGGGCTCCACACAGACCCCACAGCTCTGAGAACAAGATTCCAGAATCTTTAAACTTTAAGAGTTTCAAGTTACACCTGTAAACTCCCTTTCTCCTCAATCTGAGGTTTTCTGCCTTCGTGAGCCAATGGGGACATCTTTGGAGAACAATGTTTCAATGAGTTACATTTTTTTTTGATGATGCTGATACAACAGGTTGTAAATGTAGCTCTTCCCAAGGGCTCAGTCTTGCTGTCCCTGCAGAAGGCAGATTCCGGGGAAGGATTTCTGTCCCGCACTGTAGGTCCTTATCAGCAGCCAGAGGGGCCTTCAGCGACCTGGGCCTCTGAGCCCCTGCACAGACCTCAGCTTCCTGTATAAGGTCATTGGCAAGGAAGGACTCGGGTTCCCCACCTGCTGACTCAAATGCCTGCGGGATGAGTCAGGAGCAGGGGCGGTGACTCGCAATCAAAGAAAAGGTGAGTCTTTTCAAGGAAAAGCAAACTTCTCGGATTCCCAACGCTCCATGTCTAAATACACGTTTCTTCTACCACCTAAGAAATTTCCAAGTGAAATAAAATAAAAGGTCTACGTTAAGAGGAGCGAAGGCTCCCGAGGATGGCGGGGCTCCAAGTGTTCGGCACCGGGCTCGAGCCCGCCCTCCCGCTTCGCCGGGGACCCAAAGGGCAGCTCCGACCCCGGCTCCTCCTCTGTCCCCAAGACGCTCAGGGCGCGGGAGGCTGCGATGGCCGCGGGGTCCCCAGAAGCGAGGGTCTGCGGCCGCCGTCGCCGCGGTCGGGTGACCCTCCCCAGGCGCACCGCTTTTGCTCCTTTGGGCCTCAGTTTTCCCCATTCTGACGTGGGGACGCGGGCTCTGCCTGGTCTGCGGCGTGGGCGCGCTCCCGGGGAAGGGGCCGGAGGCCCCGCTGCCAGCCGCGGGCGGGTCGCGGGGACGCGGGTCTTACCTGCTGCGCGGCCGAGCGACCCGGCGAGCGGGAGAGCCTGAGCCGGAGCGCGCGCCGCCCGCGGCTGCTCCGCGCCCTCGCCGCCCGCGCCCCTGCCTCCGCCCCGCCCCGCCCCGCCCCGCCCCGCCCCTTCCCGCCCGCGGCCTCCCGCCGCACGGGCCCCGCGCCGACGCCCGGGAAAGCCCGCCGCGCCCGCCCCGCGCCCCGCGCCCCCCGCCGCGTCCAGCGGGAACGCTCGGTCCGCGCTCACGGGTCGGCTCGCGCTCCGTTCCGACCCGCCGCAGGCCTTCTGCGCCCGCGGCTCGGCGGGCTCTGGCCCGGCCCGCGCGTCCTGCTGGGGCGGCCGCGGCTTGCGCGGTGTCGAGAGCGGCCTCCGGGAACGTCCCCGGGGCTGCGAGACCCGCCTCCGCGGACGAGGGGGAACCGCACAGCCTCAGACCCCCGGCCCGCCCCCTCCTGTCCCCCGCTTCTCCGACTGCTTAGACGCGTCCTCCCGGCGGACGCAGAAGTGAGTCAGCTCCGGCCCGGGCGCCCGCAGATCCGCTTCTCCGCGGTGGGGCCCGAGGCTGCGGTGCTCGCGTGACCCGCGGAGGGAGCTGGGGGCGTCGGGCTCGGGGGTCCGCTCCTCCGTCACGAGCGCCGGCGGCTAAGCGAGGGCTCCAGACTTTCCCACTCGGCCTGTTCCCCCCTCGCTTCCCGCGTGAGCAGAACCAGCTGCCGGCACGGCGGGGGCTTGGCGATGGCGACCGAGGGTGAGCGGGCGCGTGGAGGCCGGGGGTCCCGGTGCGCGGTGCGCCACGGGTCACACCGGACGAACCCGACCGCGGGGTTAAGTGAGCTCAGCGAAGTCACGCAGGGACACGGGGCGGACCCAGACGGTCACCCCGGGCGTCCTGCGGCTCCGCGGCTGAGCTTGGGGACCCGCCGGTCCCGGGACTCGAACCGCGGGCTCGGGGAGATGGTGCGGCGGAGCGGCGCGTAGGCTCCGGAACAACGGACCAGAGGAGGGAGGCTGGAAACTGAAGCCCGGCTCGGACCCGGGGACTCGGGAGCAGCTGTGTCTGGAAGGACGCGCCGAGAACGGAGACGCTGCCGCCGCTTGCCGGGTGCGATCCTGGGTGCGAGGCCGGGGACCCAGGACCCGACCGCGCTCCCCCGTCCATCTCCAGCTCCGGGAGCGCTCGCTTCCTCCGAGTTTGCGCAGACGAAACAAAATTAGAAAGTGATGGGTCCAAAGCTCCTGGAGGAAAAGGTGTCATAAGTGGGACTCAGCACTGGCCTCAGCCCTTAGGTACCTTCTCCCCAGCAGGGCTGGATCTTGAATGACTTCAGGTCCGGGGACATCAGGGAGCAGCATCAGGAAGGACTGCAGGTGTTGGGGGAGACTGAGGTCTCAGTCGGCCTCTAAAAAGATAGAGATGCAGGTTCCATGAGCAAGGAAGCGGAAGAGAGGAGAGAAAATTAAAATCCCGTGGGCGCACTCTAGAGTCTCTGCCACTGGGACTTCCAAAGTGACCGTTAGAGGTGGAATTGGGGCGACTGTGGCTGCTTGGGCTGTGGCAACTGGCATTGCACGGTCCCTTGTCTTGCCTTTCCGGTTCGTGGAAGCCGCTGAAAGCGCAGGACGGCTGAGGGCAAACGCAAAAGATGGAGGTCAGGATGGAACCTGGACTTCTTCCCAGAGAGAAGCAGGTGCCGCTCTAGGGTCAAGCCCGGTCCAGGATTTGCCCAAGAGTCCAAGTTAGACCACAACCAAGAACTCTGGAAACAACCGACTGTGGGAACAGTCAAGAAGAGCTGTGCCCTAGTCCCTTCAGGCTACCCTAACAGGCTCCCATAGACTGGGTGCTTATAGACAACAAAACACTCTCTCCTCACAGTTCCCGAGGCTGGGAAGTCCAAGATCAAGGCTCCAGCAGGTTTCCTGTGAGGGCGCCCTTCCTGGTCCCAAGACAGTTGTCTTCTTGCTGTGCCTCACGTGGCCTCAAGGGCAAGAGAGCTCTCTCTGGGGCCTCTATAAGGAGGGCACACATCCCATTCTTGACGGCTCTGCCCTTCCGACCTAATCATCCCAAAGGCCCCACCTCTGAATCCCATAGCTTTAGGGGGTAGGATTTTGATACATTTTGGGTGGACACAAAATTCAGACCACAGCAAGCAGCTCACAACTCCCACAGTCTCTTCTTTAAAAGTTACTACATAAGCTGCCTGGGGGGCTCAGTTGGTTAAGCAACTGTGTTTGGTTCAGGTCATGATCCAAAAGTCCGGGGATCGAGTCTCGCATCAGGCTCCCTCCTCAGCAGGAGGTCTGCTTCTCCCTCTGACCCTCCCCCTTTTCATGTTCTCTCTCTCTCACACTCTCAAATAACTAAAATCTTTTTTTTTTTTAAGTTGCTACATAAAATTTTTAATTGTGAAATATTTTCAAAGATACCAACAAGAATAAATGATATTATAATAATACTGACTACCCACATACTTGTCACCCAGCTTTATCAAACCTTAAACATTGTGTTTTGTTCATTTAGAATGTTTTCAAGATATTTGAAAAGACAAATGGATACCACTGATGTTTCGTTTGTGCTCTTTTGGATCGATTTGCCTCCCTCTTTTTCCAGAGATAACCCAACAATAAATTCAGTGTCATGATTTTTGTGCATGTTGTTCTACTTGTTTTCAAATTTCTACACAGCCATAAATATTACATAACACTGTTTTTCAGATCTTAAAACTTTAAATAAATGATGTCGTGATGTATATCCTTCGACCAGCTCTTTCTGTCCAGTGCTAGCTACTCTAGCAGCTATGGTCATTGTAAAGGCTGCATTGTATTTCGTTTTATGACTACGTCATGGTTTATGCATCCTTCTTGTGATGATGGACATTACATTGTTTCAGTATTTTTCTACTATGAATAATTCCGCAAGGAACATTATTGTACAGTTTCTTGTTCAGAGGCATGTGGGTTGATGACATTATCACTTGAAAATCAAGTAAAGAAAGAAAAAAGAGGAAACACTTGAATGCTTGGTGCAGGGAGCTGGTGGTTACTGGAAGTTATGAATAGGCTGCAGATTAGGCAATTTCAAAGAATCTTTAGACGGGACGATACTGGGAAACATTTTGAGAGGATGGGCAAATGTATCAGCTACTGCCACCATAGCGCGGTCTAACAAACCATCCCGAAATTCAGGGGGTGAAAAGAAGTCATTTGTTCTCCCGGAGCAGCAGGATGGCTGGGCTGCTTCGTGTGTTCATTCTGAGCCCAGGCTAAAAGGGCAACAGCCACCTGGAGGAAGCTGTTCCAGCACTGTCCGTGTGCAAGAGCGCACACTCAACTACACGAGCACTTCTCAGACCCTTGCTTGCACCATGACATCCTATGGGACGAACAGGATGGCCAGTCCTATTGCAGTACACAGAGAGCGGCGGAGGCGGCGTAGGGAGCTCCCGACATGGCCAAACGTTGTCAGATAGAACAAGGATGGCTGGAGAGGCTCCTACATCCAATATTCAGGTCTGGACACGAAGGTCTCAACATCTCAGGATAGGGTTAGCCATGGAAATAAGACCTTCCGAGGAAAAAGAGCTCAAGCCATAAACTATTAAATATTATTTTGGTCTTTGAAACAACAAAATAACTGACAACAGAGCTCATTTTTGAAAGTACCAGCTATATGCCAGGCGCAAATCTGAATGTGTTGTACACACCACCTCCCTTTACTTTCACCTCAATCAAATGGGGTGGGTCCCGGGACGTACTATTTCTTAGAGTTGCATAAACTGTCCAGTGCCTTTAAGCGTCACACCCAGTCAGCCTGCTCCGAAGCTCATCTTAATCACGACGGTGATAAATTTACACACGATGCCGAGAGGTTGACCCACGGGGCTTCCGTGAGAATGAGGGGGAGGGGAAGTACTAGCAGGTAATCTAGGTGAAACTGTCCTTTTATGTTCAAAAGCTCCCACAGTTACAGTCACATTCTCTAACGACAGAAACTGCCATGATTCATGCCCCCTTGTTAGCTCAGTTGACAGGGAAAGAAATATAGATTAACTGCCTTTTATGGGTCCCTCCCTTTTCTGGAAACAAATCATCCAACAAAAGAGAGACCCATGGGCAAACTGTTGGTTGGCACGCAACAGTAGGAGAGGGGCGCATGGTTTGGGTCTTCTGATTTCTGTGGTTCAAAATTTTGTTCAAATTCTGATGGATCTGGACAGTAGGCAAAAGAATGGCCCCAAATAATCCCGGACAACTGTCAATATGTTATGTTACATGGTGGGGGGGAACCATGGTTGCAGAAGGAATTAAGGTTGCTAATCATCTGACCTTAATATAAAGAGCTTATCCTGGAATATCTAGGCGGGTCAAGTGTAGTCACAAGGGTCCTTATTGGGGAAGAGGGGAACAGAGGCTGAGCAGAGAAATGGCTCAGTGAGAAAGGCTCAACTGGTCGTTGCTGGCTCTGAAGATTACAGGGAGTGCTGATCCCAGGAATGCAGGGGGCCCCTAGGCGTTGGGTAAGACAAGGAGATGGATTCTCACTCGAAGACTCTAGATCGGATGCAACCTGCCACTACTGTGATTTCAGCCTAGTGAGACCCATTTTGGACTTCTGATCTCTAGAAGAGTTAAGGGAATAAACTTGTGTCATTTTAAGCCACTAGTATTTGTGCTAATCTGTCACAACAGCAGTAGAAGCAGATTCAGCACTCCTTTGGGCATGACCTCCACTGGGTGCCCTTTCGTACTACCCTCCACGCAGTGCAGTTAGATCTTCCTATCAGAGCCAAGCAGTAATTGAATAAATCTGGTCATTGTTAAGAAAATTTAAGAGAAAAGGAATAGTTGAACTTCCTCAGTTAATAAAACTTTCTTAAGATGGTTACATGGTTAATTTTTTTTTTTTTTTTTTTTTTTTTTTTACTTCTAAAAAGACATCCATCAGTGGATCTTAACAACCCCACCCCTCCCCACCCCCCCACCTCATCCTGCTGCTCGCTGCTGCCCCCTTCAGGTAAGCCCTTCCTTTCTTTAGTTGCTTGTATATTCTTTCATTGTTTTAAGTAAAATCAAGCCAAATGAACACATGCTCTTATTTCTTCCTTTTCTCACACAAAAGCAGTATATTTTTATACTTTTGTACCTTACTTTCCTCAATTAATTTATTGATTTTTCATCAACACAGACATGTGGATTTATTTTAATTAAAAGTCATTGGTAAATATCTATCAACTGCAAACTACCTATAAGGCATAACACTATGTAAGACTAAAAGGAAATAATGTGACATAGTTCAGATATCAATGAGTTTATAATCTAATTGAGGTCAAGACCAACTCCTGGGAAGCTAAAGTCAGTAATTCAGGATGCTTTATAATTTGTTGTATGTAATGCTAAAACCCGGGGGAAAAACTTGTGGCTTTAGAAGAAAAAGGACACTAAAAGTTTGGGACAGTCAGGGAATCAGGCAACGCAATCTGAATAATTTTAACATTATCATTTGAAAGAATTCTTACTTTCTTCTTCATTTTTAGTGTGCCCCGTATCTCTCAACCACAGCTCAGGTTTGCCGTACAACCACTGCTATTGTCTTGAGCAAAGTTTTAGTGAAAAGATTAGCTTGAAGGAAAGGATTAGAACAAGGCCACTGTCATTTAGATGCCTGTAAACTTTTGGTTCGGTTTATCTACAACAACATAAACTCATTTTTTCTAGTCTTTCCGCAAGATAATACACACTGCCTTTAATGGCGACAGGGGCTGCTGGGGCTCAGGAAGGTCTTGAACAGTGCTTCTTTGGGCTGGGGCATGGGGACCCACTAGAAGGTCAAATTCCCTCAGACCTACCCCAGACCTCCTGTTTGAATCAGCCCTCCAGGTGATCTGGATGCGGCCTAGAGCTTGAGGACCACTGGTTTCAGAGATCATCCTTCCTTAAAGGGAAGAGGAGCTGAATTTGGAAGAAGCAGAGAAAGAGCCTTGCTTAAGGAGCCAGACAGGGAGCCCGCCAGAGTCACAAATCTGAAGGGATGATGAGGTTCCTTCCGAGAGAGATGGGGCGGCGCCCTGCCTTTCCTTCTGCCTGGAACTCTGACTCCCTCTCAGAGGTTGCTGCAAGACACTAGAAAGTATCAACTCATCTGGAAAATTCTGGGGCCAGCATAGTGGCGGGAGGTGGTTCTTTATCGAGAAGCTATTATTTATGCCAGACATTGAGCAATGCCTTTGTGGACATGGTCTTATTTCACGCTTACTAACCAGTTTCGATTCGGTGGGATTAGCCGTATTTTGCAAACACAGAGACAGGCTCAGAGGGCTTGGGGAATGTGCACAAGTTGTGTCCCGCACAAGCAGGAAGCAACAGGGCTGGGCTTACATCCAGAGGGAAATGAGCAGTAGGTGGTGGTATTGTAGGATTGATTTGTGCTGTTGCAGGGTCAGGGTTTAACCTCGTTGGTTTCGAGCTGGTAACTTGGAAACAAAACGCCGTCTAACGATTGCTTGAATTGTTCTCCTTGCAACAACGGCCAGGTACCATCTTTTAGACCAGAATCATCACCCTACGGCATGACTATAAAGCTAATATTTTTTTTCCCTCAAAGCGTGAGTTTTCTCAGAAGGAAGTGTTGAATGATAATAATGATAAATACTGAGATCTCAGAAACCAGGTTTGTAGTCATTTAGAAAAAGAACCCAGAAAAGATTATTTGATGATATTTGCATTGTTCTGAATACAGGGAACTCCCTTATAGTTTTAGAAGCACTAATTTTTCCTGTATCACCTTGTCTCTCTCTAAATAGAACCATTTGGGAGTCAAGCACAAGATTTTAGATCAACGTTACTGAGGTATATTTAAAATCGAGGCTAGCCTGGGGGGCGAAAACTAATAAAAGCGGATTTAGTTGACCGAGTGGTTGTAGGTGTTAAATGTTTGCTCTTACAGTGGTGTGCGGAGCCTGGCGTGACATGCAAAAACGAATTGCTACATTTTTAGGAATTTTGCAACCAAACACAGCCATTATTAAACATTATATTAAACAAATGCAATCCTGGGGTACCCAGGTGGCTCAGTTGTTAAATCTCTGCCTTTGGCCCAGATCACATCCCAGGGTCCTGGATCACTTCCTGCGTCGGGCTCCCTGCTCAGTGGAGAGCCGGCTTCTCCCTCTGCCCCTCCCCCTGCTCATGCTCCGTCTCTCTCACCGGCTCTCTCTCTCTTTCAAATAAATAAATACAATCTTTAAAAAAAAAAAAATGAAAAGGGGCTATTTACAGTGTGTAGGCAGGTTAAGTTAAAGGAATCCACACTGATGGTGAAGGTTCTACGGCCAGGAACAGGATGAAATCATTACTAACTTCACGCCTGTAGACAAGAGAGGGTTGCTGTTATCAACTTTTTGAGAACTGGACTGTGGAAGAGGGGCTGTGGCCCTGGAGGGAACCAACCAGAGCCACACATGGGGCAAGGCACTGGGGAGTAGGGAGGAAGGATAGACACAGCTTAATTTCTTTCCCATCAGTGTCTCCATTTGGCCAATCCCAACCAGAAGCCAAGGGGCAAGGGAGCCTTGGAGAATCATGTCTGGAAAGTCGGTTTCCTAGAGCACAATCAGGGCAGAGGACTGGTGTGGAGACAGAAGGACTCTTTGGGGAGTCACTGGTACCGAGCACTGGTTCATTCTGGACACATTCCTCAGTGAGGGATATATAAGGGAGACATCTTGAAACTGGTTTTTAGCAATTTATGAAAGCTCTCCCAGAGTGGGATTCTCGTAAGCTTTCATAACTAACTCGTCTTGGAACTTGGTGGCCTTAAACCAGGGTGAGCCAGAGCTAAAACCCTTAGCTTTTATGTTTGTTTGTTTTAGAAAGATAGATCCAGCCTGGATCTATCTTATTGTATAGATCAAGTGACCACATTTTTCATGACAAGCATTAAATCCAAGCTATAGGGGCTTTGGACCATATTTAAACACCAGTTTGTGCCCGAGAATGTCTTGTGGCCAAAACTTGAAATCCTGGTTTTCATCTGGAACTTTCAGAGAAAACTATCCGGGACAACGACGTATGAGTCTCTGCTAGGGCTGTCCTGAGGACGGCATGAGGCAGGATGCGCAAGGGAGTCATTGCTCTCAATTGCTGGAAGTGCCCCATGTTTTACTGGGGAGCAGCCTGGGCTACCGGCGACACTCAGGACACCATTCTCGAGGGCTCTAGTTAGAATTCTCTCAGGCTCATTTGGGGCCAGAGTCTCTATTACACAATCATGGCATTTTAATATTAGGCTGAGACACATAAAACAACTAATTCTGGACTACTTTTGGCCAATAACATCAACAATTCTATGGTGCTGAACCTCGTGAGATATTCTCAGTATTCATCTCCCTCTCCTGTTCCCACAATGTTTCTTCCAAACCACGGTTGGTGAGGAGTTGCAAAATCTCCGTGAGAACTCTTTTTCTGCCCCTCACCCCCAAGTTTTCTAAATTTGATGCCTGTGAAATTTCAGGTCTCTGGAAGCATTTTCATAGTCAATCCTAAACCCTAATGATTCGGAGTTTGGTTCCTGATACAGCTTCTCTAGGGGCTGGAGAGAAATGTGCTCTGGGACTGAGAGCTTGGCTGTTAGGCAAGGGACAATCACAGGAAACCGGCAGGAAGGGAAGTTTATACCAAGTCCCAGTAGTATCTGCGGAGATCCCAGGCAGGGCTGTGGTCTCCTTTCCGCATACTTTATGAAAATGCGCTTTCTCAAGTCTCGCTGAGCTTGCAGATCGCACTCCTGGGTGTTTACCCCAAAGATACAGATGTTGTGAAAAGAAGGGCCATCTGCACCCCAATATTCATAGCAGCAATGGCCACGGTCGCCAAACTGTGGAAAGAACCAAGATGCCCTTCAACGGACGAATGGATAAGGCAGATGTGGTCCATATACACTATGGAGTATGATGCCTCCATCAGAAAGGACGAATACCCCACTTTTGTCGCAACATGGACGGGACTGGAGGAGATGATGCTGAGTGAGATAAGTCAAGCAGAGAGAGTCAATTATCATATGGTTTTACTTCATTGTGGAGCATAACAAATAGCACGGAGGACATGGGGAGATGGAGAGGAGAAGGGAGTTGGGGGAAATTGGAAGGGGAGGTGAACCATGAGAGACTATGGACTCTGAAAAACAATCTGAGGGTTTGAAGGGGCGGGGGGTGGGAGGTCGGGGTACCAGGTGGTGGGTGTTATCGAGGGCACGGATTGCATGGAGCACTGGGTGTGGTGCAAAAACAGTGAATACTGTTACTCTGAAAATAAATTTTAAAAGGGGGGGGGGTGAAACAGAGCTCTGCTGGTCACTGTCGTTGGCACTATTTTTTTTTTTTTAATATAAGGCAGCTCCCCAGGGAGGACATGCACACATGCCTCGACTCGCAGAATGCTGAGACTTTGGGGGCTCAGTTGCTCTCACTCTGCCATTGTCCCTTCACACGCCAATCAACTTATCTGAGCCTTGGTCACCTCTCCAGGTGAGTTAGGGACGTGTCACAAATTTTTGTGAGTGCGTGAAAGGACCAGCCATTTTCACACTATATCAAGGATCCTCAGAGGGTCTGATGGTAATAAATACAGCATAAATAATCATCCTATTGTATGGTGTACAGAGATTTGAGTTATTTCACTTCCTACTGGGGTTTCACGTGACTGCAGAAGATGAGCCATGATGATCTGGAACTGTAGTTTCTTCTTCATCTGACTCATAGCTCAGTCCACGTGTGTCTTGGATTCAGCCCCTTCCGGCAGGTTTTTTCCAAAGAACTTTGCCTCAAATTTTGGAATGATTTTCCCACCTCAGAGGCGATGTCTTATATGAATGGGATGAATGATCTAAAAAGAACATGGCAAAAAAAATGCAGCCAGACGGTCCTTTATTAATACAAATTTATATAGTGGCATATGCTATTGGAGAAACCAGAAATTCGTAACACACAAATCAGTATTAGAAATACAAAGATCATTTGAGTCAAGAAACCAGGTTGACAGCACCACAAATGTTTCACTCAGTCTGAGCACGTGTGTCGTATCCAAGAACAACGAACACCTACAGGACACAGACACCGAATGTCCTAAGACTGTGCACGCACGTCCCGACACGAACTCCACACCCCGCCGCGGAGTCTGCGGGCGGCGTCCAGGCGGCCAGGGGACCACTAGAGGACAGCGAGGCAGAAACAAGGCGCAGACCCTTCTCCCTCTCAACGCTCGCAGCCAGCGTGGGAGAGCCCATCGCAAGCCCCGAGGGCTCCTCGTTCCTCCTCCCAGAACGGCACGGTACAGAAAATCAGTAAAAACGCCCACGAGGCATCAGTGAGCAGGTCAGAGAAACTGAAGGCAGGGCTTTGACTGAAACAGAGTCTCGCGTCCGTGACCAAAGTATCGGATTCCTACTGTGAAACAGAAAACAAAGCGAGAAGCTGTAGCAAAGTAGTAAATCTCAGCGTCACAGTCTCAACACTCCCTACTTAGTAAGTGCGCGTCCCTGGAGAAGTCCTAGCGCCCGGACAAGTCCACGGAGTCGGGGGACGAGCAGGAGGGGGGCGCGGCGGGGACAGTCGCAGGCTTTCCTTCCGCCCAGACAGCTCTCGGGCTCCTGGTCCGCCCAGGAGATTGTCCTTGCCGCTCACGACCGGGTCCTGGAGGCTGCCGAGGGCACCTGGGGGTCTCCGTCTCCATCTCTCCCCGCGGTGGCTTCACTCTGCGCGGGTCCGCGCTCCCCCGTGCACGTGTCCTCCCCAGCGGGAGGGGAGGGATGAGCAAGGGTATTGGAGCCAAGGCGAGGGCGCAGGAAGTGTTCAGTGTGGAAGCCTTCGGGCAAGTGGGGACACTGAAAAAGAACAGGCCAATGCGAAAGCTGCTCCGCAGATGACAGTTTGGTGTCCTGGAAGGATTAGTGTCAACCTTCTAGATCGTTCTGCAGGAGATTCCCCACCAGGCTGATGAGCTCTCCAGCTGTGAGACACCAAGTCTGGATACTCCCGAGGCCGGTCCACAAGGTCTGCCCCACACTGCCCACGCTGGTGTCCAGGAGCACGTGACCAGTCAGGGCTCACCCTGTTCTAGCCTCTCCTGAAGACCTCAGTCACCTCAGACTGCTGAGTCAGGCTGTCCTGCTCCGGAGGCTGATTCACAGTTTCCACGTCTGCTGATATATCCTGAGAGCTTCTCTGTTCCATCGTCCGGAGACCCTGCGGGAGCCGTGCCCATGTCACGTGGTGCTTCTTTGTTCCAACGAGGTTAACTCATGAGCCAAGCAGAAGAGACAGTTTGGGGTTTTTTGTTTTGTTTTTGCTATCTGCCCGTGCGATCTGGCCACCACCATCTCTCACTTCCTGAATGGATTCCCCCTCAACTCGCCCAAGACACCATTCACTTGCTCACCCGCCGGATACTTCCAGAGTGTGAGGCACTGCCCAGGAACCAGAGGCACGGCTCACAAGGTCCATCAGATGCTGAAAACTGTTCGTGGCTCGTTCTTTCTGGCTTTCTAGAACCGGTGTTTGGGGTGTGGAATGTTCTCAAAGAGCCGGGGTCATGCTAATACAAGCCAGACGCGGTGCGCTGCCCTGTGCTCTGCTCAGTGGATACGGTGCGTCGTGCGCCGGGGAGAGAGTGTGACTTTTACGCCCCAGGAATGAAATTGTGCCTTCATTTCAAAACAACACGACGCACATGCTTGTGCTTTTGCTAGTCGGCCAAAACCAAAATGAGAAACACAAAGGCAAGCTGTGTGCCCACGACGCACAAAATCCTGAAGCTTATGCACACTAAATTGTTTTAAAGCCATGTGTTTATGGCCTTGTCACGTGCTAATGTGGTCAAACAGTAAGTGCCTGAGCTACCAGAAAAGACCCCTCCAAAGAGAAGTCCCGGGACCTGGCGCCCTCGTCGGCCGCGAGCGCTGGGACGTGGTCCATTATGAGTCCCAGCTGGTGACTGTTAATGCAGATTTCACTCTGAGCTGGGATTTCTCCTAATTTGCTTTATCTGAATGAATCACTTGCTTTTCTGAAACCCTTGCAAACTACAGAACTCGCAGCTAGTCGAGGACGCAGGTTCGCCAGCTACTGGACGGGGCACAGCCTGGGGCGGCGGGACATGGAGGTGGGATTCGGAGGCATCCACGGCCACACGGAATGGACGGGCCAGGCGCACGTCTCTTGTTTTGCAGCCTTGTCTGTTGGGGAGGGTGTCCTGACACGTCCTCGGTGCAGTGTAGGCCAGTGGGGCACGAGGACGTCCCCTGGGCCGAGGGCGCCGTGCATCACTCATGTGTTCGAGGCGCTGGTCAGGCCCCTCCTCCCGGCAGGTTTCAGTCTGCCCTTCTGTAAGAGGGGTCCGCTGTGCCAGACGTCTGGGGACCGGGAGCTGCGTGATTTCTCCTGAAAGCTGTGGCACAGGGCTCTCATGCAGGGCCCTTTGAAGCCCCCAGGCAGAAAGGCTCTGGAAGTGCGAGGGACAGTTAGAGGCCACAGTGTGCAGAGCTGTCAGGAGGATACAATTAGCGAAGGTGTCGGTGGTGCTGGTTCGCAGGATTCTGAATGAAATCAGGGTGTCAGCAATCCAAACACTGCGCTCGGCTCGGGGCCCAGGGGAAGCCCCAGGACAAGCAAGCTGGAGGCGGTCTAGGAAGCGGATGGCCCCCCTCCCCTGCCCCGAGACCTGCGCTGCACCTAACCCGGTCCCAGTCCCCCCAGCCCCAGCAGCCAGAGGAAAGGTCTACCCCCGCCAGCCCTGAGATCGCGCTACACCCAGCTGTGCCGAAGGCGCCGTCCGCAGCGGCCTGCACGAGGTCTCCCCAAGGAACTCTGCTCCCGAACTCTGGGGTCTGGGTGGTTCTTTGTCCCGTGAGGTAGCTCAGTTGTGAGTTGATGCGTGTGATGTGTGCCTTCCGCCACTCAAAGCGATAGTTTTCCCTTTTTAAACTGCAAGATTATAAAAATACCAGTATTTGACCCCCGTTTTTATAAAAATGATTTTAGAAAAAAATACACACGGGATCCGTCTCCTCGGCTACACCTCCGTGCCGTCCTGCAGGTTGTTGTGAACCCTGACCTCCAGATTCAGCTTTTTCAGCTGCGTGCCCTTGAACGCAGACGCGCCCTCGGCGGCGCCCGGGCTGTGCACGTTCCGCACCGTGCAGTACTGTCTGCTCCAGTTCTTCTCCGGCCTGTCCGGGCTCCTCTGGGACACGTCCACCTTGGTGTTCAGAGGGTACTCCTCCAGAAAGTCCTCCGTGGGCGGCTTCTTCCTCTGCTCCTGGCACTTCCTGGTGAGGAAGCAAGCCACCGAAAGCACCAGAAGGAGGAGCATGATGGCAGCGAGGGCGCTGCCGATGGACGCCCCGGTCGGGGACAGAGACGCAGCCGCCACCGGCTCCTGCATGTCGAGGTGCAGGGACTTCATGTTGGTGCCGTTCTTGACTTGGTCCCCTTCGTTGTCGTAGATGAGGGAGTCGTCGAGGGTCAGGCGGCCGCTGGGGTCCACCAGGTCCCTTCGGTCACGCCTCAGAGGCGCCGTGAGAGAGCGCTGCACGCGGGGCCCTGAGATGGTGTCAGGGCCGATGATGTAGATCACCTGCAGGTACCACTGGTGCCCTGCTTCCACCTGCGGGAGGGGACAGAGAGACAAAGCGCCCAGGTCACCACTGCCCACGGCCACTTCTTAAGGAAGGAAATGGAATGACCACCAGCCTTGGTAAATGGTCTCCGCGGAAGCATGAGCAGTGGCTGGTGTCTCCTGGCCCAGAAGGGAACCAAATACTGTAAGTTCTATTTTACTTCCAAACTGGGATCATCTTGGGCCAGCTGTCCACATCCTTGTCTGTTGCCCTATCTGTGTAAGGACCACCCCTAAGAATTGATCTTTCGTGGTCCCTTTAGCTAAGTACATTCTTGGGCTTGTCAGTCTTTACTGATAGCAGCCAAGTAATAGGATTAATACCCACGTTTACTCCCCGTGACCTTCGATTGTTTGTTATGCTGACTTACTATTTATTGATGAACTTCAGCTAAACTAGTCGGTCAACAAATATCCACTAAATACCTATTCTGTGCGTAATATGCAGACCCGGGACAAAGTTTCCTAACTCTGGACACTTCCCGGGTCACGCCCTGAGCCGTTAAATCATCAAGGACTGGACTGCCATTTTCCTGTCCCCACTGAAACCCTCCGCGGTTTGGAACTAACTTCTGAGAAATGGGAATAGTTCTGAACTCCAAGCTCACTCCAAGGGTTACTACTTGAAGACAGGAAAAAGTGGAATAGATTTTGCAAGTTCATATTTATTGCTGGATTTAGAGTATTTTTGCTTATCAAATATTAGTAATTCTTGTCATTCTAAATTGCTGTACTGTGTTTATGACTTCGTTAAATGTTTTCCACAAGCCTGTGAAAATCAGCTGGTGCAGCATTGAGCCAAAAAGGCAGGCAACACAGAAGAGTTTAAGAAAAACCGGAGTACCACAGGCACCCCGATACGCACAATGGCAAGTGCCTGTAAGCAAATTAAAGAATTTTATCATTGCTGTGGTCGCCTGGGATAGATGATGAAAATCTGGGGTGAACGGGGCGCCTGGGTGGCAGAGTCAGTTAAGCTCAACTCTTGGTTTGGGCTCAAGGTCATGATCTCAGGGTCGTGAGACAGAGCCCCGCGTCTGGCTGTGCACTCAGCAGGGAGTCTCAGGCTCTCTCTCTCTCTCTTTCTCTCTCAAATAAATAAACAAAAATTTTTTAAAAATTGGGACTGAATGATAAGCTTAATACCCATAAAAAAGACCCACCAGCAAGAATGCCATAAAAAGAGACTAATAGTCCAGAGATCCTGTCTTTTCCCTTTCTGTAGCTTTTCAAGCCTTGGCCTCACGCGCCTACTCTTCTCACCACACTTACCTTATAGAGCGCGTCGACTTTCAGAGTGAATCCGTCCACACCTGGCATGCTACTGACCACATGGAAATCAGGCAACTCGGAGGCAAAGTGGGCCTCAAAGGGCACATCGTGGAAGTACTTATCCGTTACTTCGGGCTGACTGCGGTCCTAGAATTTGAGAGACAAGAAATGGAAGGTTTAGAGAGATGGAACCACTGCCCTGGCAGGTGGCCGTCCCTGGGAGGAGACATGTACTCTTCACTCCCGCCTCCGGTGGGGTCAGGGGAATTCCTGCTACAGAAGCCCTTTCCTTGGATCAACCACTGCCTCGGGGCACCCACCGCTCCCTTCAAGGAAGGGCGCTTGGAGGCAGCTGTGAGCTCGAAGCTCCAAGAGCGGGAGAGCCGAGACAAATAATTCTCAAGCCATTTGGTCTCAGGACCCCTCACACACTTAAAAATCAAGGACCCCAAAAGTCTTTTGTTTACAGGATTTATAACTATCAATATTTACTCCATTAAAATTAACACGGAAAAATGAGCAAATACTTATTTTCTAGTTCATTTTAAAGTGGCAATGAAAAACCCACTACATGTTAACATAAGTAACATTTTTAAAAAACAAATACCTATATTCGCCCCCACCTCCTCAAAGAGAGCTGACATTGTTTTGCACTTTTGCAAATCTCTGGAAAAGAACTAGATTCTCATAACTTCTCTATTGACTCAGTTGTGATATGTTAGTTTGACTGAAATATATAAAGAAAATCTGGCCTCACAAGGATGTGTAGTTGTAAAGGGGAGAAATGATTTCATACCTTGTTCAGATAATCGTGGATATTCTCTGATACCAAATCAAACTCGGTAGGTGGTATTTAAAAAGATTAGTTACAATGTGGAATTTGAAACCATATCAATAAACCTTTCATACTCTCTACACTCACGAGGGGATTAGAGTGGAAAAAAAAAAACCAGCATCATTATATTATTATGAAAGTAGCTTTGACCTTGTGGACTCCCTGAACTAGAATCAGGGATATTCAGGGTCCATACTCTGAGAAACACTGGCCGTGACTTTCCTTTTCCTGGGACGTTAATAATAATAGTAGCTTGTCTTGTTGCCCACTGTAACCACCACGTCTGGTAATCCGTCCTCGCACTTAGCTGATCAGAGAGAAACAGGAGCACTGTGCATACCGAGAACACAGCAAGAGTGCGGTTCCACCTGCTTGGGGCAGAACGCCCAGCTGAGGAACCAGCTCAGGGGTCAGCCACGCCACACTAACGGTTAGCGTACCAGCAGCAGAAACCTGTGTTTCAGGTGTTTGTTCGGCTGGATGCATCCATACTGTGGCCCTTCGTTGTAGATTGTCCCCGTGGGGTCAAAGAAAGGCACGTGACCGTCCTTCCCGGTACAAAGATAGACCTTCTCCAGCTGCAGTTTGTAAGCCGAATTAAGGTTTTGCTCTGGATTCCAAAGTACTCGGCCATAAAGGATTTGACCTGGAAAGATTGAGAGGCATTAATTGGGTCATACTTTAAGATTAAAGAGAAGGAAATGTCAAGGGTAGGAAGGATTTAACACACTCCCTTAGGGCCTTTCTACGAAGAGCTTGATGGTTCCATGTGCCCTTAAAATACTCATTCGTTCATTTCTAGCTTCTTTTCTTCCCTAGACATTAATCGAGCATTTAAGGTGTGCCACGGGCTCTGCTGTGCAGACGGGACACGGAGGTGAGTCAGATGAGCTGAGGGAACAGAAAGAAAACCTAACCCGTTGCTAAACATAGCGCAGCTAATATTCATCCAACTCCTACTATTTGCTAGGCACTGTGCTAAGTTCCTCCCATATAAGAAACTCACGTAGTGCTCACAGGTTTACAGATGAGGAAGTTGAGGCACTGAGGTTAAGTGACTTCTTGAAAGTCACAAAACTAGTACGTGTTGGGGACGGGGTTCAAAGTCAAGGGACTTGGGCTCGAAAACCCACCGTTATCCCAACACTGTACTGCCAGGAGCCACAGTGAGGAAGGTTCACAGTGTCGCCCGAGCAGAGAGCTGAGCCAAGACATCTGCAGGGGAGAGGCACGGGAGGGATGAAAGAGGAGGTACTGTCTGACCAGTTTTCTCAAACGTGGGTCGGGGGCATTGAGCATTTGGGGCAGGAGACTGGGGAGAGCACTCCATGCCAGAGGAAGTCCAGGCTCGAAAGACGGAAAGCGGCAGGCCACGAGTCTAGTGCTGCTGCTGTCTCCTTAGTATCCGCTGCGGCGCTTTCTTTACTTCCAGTTTCTTTCCTTGTACTATTTCATTTATTCTTCCCAAGAGCCCAAGGCAGGTTCAATTATTATCTTCATTTTAAAGAACGTGTCCGAGGTTTCCTATCTGGCCATGGGAGCTGAGAATTGAGCAGAAATCTGTCGTGTAGAGGGTTTTCTTCGTGGCACTGAGGAGGTCAGTGTGACTAGAGAGGAGGATGGCTAGAGGCTCCGGCAGGAGAGACCCCTGGGAAGACAGGCTAGGGGCGCTGCGGAGCCTGGCCTGGGGTGTTAAGAAGCGGGGACCCGTGGAAGGTTTTAAGCAGGGGTGTAAAATCAACACACAGGGGCTTCAGAAACATGGAGAGTGGAGGAAACACGAAGAGACTAGAGTCACAGAGATTGGGCTGGGGGCTATGCTAACGCTCTGCGAGAGACAGGTGTCTAACTTACAGCTGCGGAGCATGGGATGAGCTCAAGAAATGAGTGTCACTGATCTTAATGGTAGGTGAGAGGCATGGAGAGGGGGCGATTCGGAGAGGCTTCTGCCTGGGGCACCTAGAGTGTGACGCTGTAGTCAGTGTAGCAGCGGGTATGGTAGGAAGGAGGTAAGCCCTGTTCTAGACGTTCTAGGTGTCTGAAAGACACCCATCTGAAGCGGCTTGGTAGTTCCAGACCCACATATGGAAATGTAGAAATTAAGTTTGGAGACATCAGGGCAAGGTCAACTCTTAAGGAATGGCCGCGGAGGAGTAGAGAACAGGGAGTTCAGGAGAAGTGGATGGGCCAAGCCATGGGTATGACCAGAGGTAGGAGCGAAGTAAGACCAGAAGGAGCCATGCATGGAACCTGGGGACAATCACAGGGATGTGGCAGAGGACAAAGACCCAGGGCAACAGCATGACAAGTGGCCAGAGAAGCAAGAGGGCGTCAGGTGAGGCTGTTGGTCAAAGGAAACCCAACAGGACATAAGTGTCAAGATCCATAGGTTTGATGTCATTGACAAAATCGGGTTCTGAGCTGCGTGTGGTGGGAGACTCCCAGCCTGCAACAGACGGACGGAGATGAAGGGCCACAGAGACTGTGTGGGCTCACCGCCCACTCTTGGAAGTTCCTCAGAGAAAGGAAAAGGAGAAAACAGACTGAGTTTGAAGGGGAGTGAGGTCTGAGGGATGCTTTGTTTTTTCTGTTATGGGCAGACACACCTGAGCGTGTCTTTCGGATGACAGAAAAACCCCGGATATGAGGACAAGATTAAAGGAAGAAAAAAGGCAGAAGGGGCCATTGAGGGAAGAAAGGCAGATAACTCATTCATTTATTCAGTCAATATTTATTGAGAACCTAGGCACTGGTGGTCTGGTGTGCAAATCTGATATCTGATCACAGTCCCTACCCATGGAACTCAGTCTGGTGGTAGCAACAAGTAAAGAAATATGTAATAAACAAGTAAAGAAATATGTAATATATATTACACAGTATTAATAATGGTTAGAAGCACTATAAAAATGAATAGTGTTCTATGAAAGTGAAAAATACGGAGGCGTACATTCAGTTATCTGGTGTGGTCAGGGAAAGCCTCTTTGAGGCAGTTAACAGTGAAGTAGAGACCTGAAGGAAAGAGAGGGCCATCCTTTTGAAACATCAAGGAAACCAGTTTGGGGCGAGGAGAGGGCAGAGGAACCCTTTCCAGTGGAGAAAGCAGGAGGAATGTACACGGACATTTGGCGACCCTGCAGCAGGTAGGGAGGGAGGGGTCATGTTGCAATCTCTCTCCAAGTAACTGAGAGATAAAGCAAATTACCCAAAGTCAGACAGTGTGTTCGAATCTGGTTGGAAACCCTAGTCTTCCACCATTCAGACCAGGGTTCTTCCATAGTACCACACTGCCAGTCATTACAGTACCAAATATGTGACCTTCTTTCGATACAACATAAAGGAAGGATATGGTTCTGTTCCTTGACTAAACCTTGGCTGTCCTGGAACCAAGCCCAGGGGAAACTTCACTGGAGCATTGCCTGAAAGCCCAGGAGCAGAGATGCTAGTCCAGAGACTTGTCCTAAAGCATCTGAAGTCTAGCCAGAGTCTCGTTCTGTAGGGGAACGAAACAACTTACCTTTTTATTATTAACATATAACAACTTACCTTTAGAGAAGGCCCCTTTGTAATCCATTTCTGCTAGGGACATATCAGATGTATTGGGGTCCATCAGGAACACCTTCTCATTATTGCAGAGCTGAAATTCAGTATTGAGCGAATACACAACTGGTACAGGGCGGTTGGTCTGCTGGAATGCGATGGGGATCAGGAATCTAAATGCGGGAGAAGCGAGAGCTCTTTGAGAGCAGCGTCAACTTGGCAAACCTCGTGCTGAACTCTCTTCCCTCCCTCCTCAGCACTGTGAACGTGTTTTGTTGCAGGTGCTAAATAATCACCAAATACAGCGATGTGTATAGGAGAAGAGCTTGGCTTATTTGGAGAATTATGAGGTTAATCTGCTCTTTTGAGCAGAAATAATCCGATTCATCTTTAGAACTCTTTTGCACTCGTTGCTTTTGCTAGCCCTCTCATTCCGAAGGTCCCTAAGGTTGCTCTTTGACTGCGGAAGGGCTCACTGCCATGGAGACCTGCCTAGACTTCTCTTTCCCAGATCTGCCTGCTCTGAAACTTTGACTCTTTCAAACCGATCCAAACTTATTTATCCTGTGTCCCACTCTTCAAGACATTGCTAAACAATACTCTCCTGCCTCACTCCTACTTCAGCCTCCCCGGCCTTCTTTCTCGGTCTTTGGAATCTGTCCTTTTCTTCCCGGACTCTGGCACTTAAGGCTCCTCTAGCCAGACTGGCCTTCATTAGGTCTCTTGACAGGTTCTCTACTCCGTATTTCTACTGCTTCAAGACTCACTATTCAACAAATATTCACTGCATTTTTGTTATGTGAGAGACATTGTCCTAGCAATGGGAATTCATGGGTGAACAAAGCACATGCCCTCAGGGATAATACATTCCAAAAGAGAGTCGGTTAATAAAATAAATTTAAAAACATAGAGAACACGAGAAGGAAGCAGGTGATGAAGAGAAACGCGAGGCAGAGAAAGGGGACGCTAGGAAGAGGTTCAGCTGGAAATTTAAATATGGCGGCCACAGAGGCCTCAGTGGGAGGAAAACTAGGAGGATGGAGCTCTGTTGCCTGAAATGGGAAGACCGTGGGGGGACTAGATTTGGTGGAGGAAGAGGAGGGGTTCAGCAACAGGCATGTTCAACTTGGGAGGCCTACAAGAGAGCCAGGTGGAGAGGCAGAGCAGTCCGTCTGATGCAGAAGTCAGGATGTGAGAGGTGAGCCCGGGATGAAGGTGTCCTTTGTATTCAAAACCTGGGGAAGGAAGGATGAGGGAGACCACCATGTGGAAACAAGAGAGAAGAGACGGTTCTAGCACGGCACTTAGGGTGCTCCAGATTCAAAGGCAATGCGGAAGAGGAGGAACCAGCAGAACAAACAGTGAGGAAAACCCAGTGGGTCGAAGAAAGCCTACAGAGCTTGACAATAGCTGAGTGAAGACAGTGTTTCAAGGAGGTGACTGGACAACTGTTAACTGTCGCAAAGCCGTTGCAAGAAATAAAGGTGAGAGTCAACGTCTGGTGCTAGTGAGTTCATTGGTGACCTTGACGAGACCGAGCTGGCTGAAGGGATGAGTGCGGAAGCCTCAGGGCAGCGGGCTCCAGAGAGAGAGAACGGAAGGCGCTACACTGGAAACTGCAAGTCTAGGCAACTCTTGAGGCATGACGTGAGGTACAGGGAAGGGAAATGAATGTGGACGGAGAACTGAAGTCAAGAAGCGACTTTTTTTTTTTTTTTTTTTTAAAGATGGGAGAAGTTACAGGTTTTTAAGCGGATTGGAGTGATTCGTAGAGAGAGGAGACTGGCTTATAAGATGCTCTTTATAAAGTCAGATGAGAGGATTTGGGTTCCAGTGCACGAGGGGGGCGCTGGCTTCGTTCGGTAGGCGCTGGGGCCGTTCCTTCAGGGATAGCCATGTACCTGCAGACGCGGGGAGGGGGTAGATATGATGTCGGGAGCTGGGGTGAGTTCTCTTCTGATTTCTTCTGTTTCCTCCAAGAAACAGGACACAAGATAATCAGCTGAGAGTGAGAATGGGGAAGATATCGCAAATTTGAGTGCGAAAGAATACAATGGTTGAGGAGAGGGAGAGAGTGAAGCCGTTGTTAGGGAACGATTTTGTTCTCTGCTGAGAAGACCTGTGGGTCAGCTTGAGGTTAGTGATAATGAATTTGAGGTTTCCTGACTTTGACCTTGCTGGACATTCTGCAAGAAACCTCCCCCTCTGTCTGCCTTTCTTTGCCTGTTAACTCTAATTTATTCTCCAGATTCCAACTCAAACATCACAGTGCCTAGGAAGTTCACTCTGCTTCTCTTCCCTTCCAGGGTAGGTCAAATCCCTTATCATTTGTTCTCTCTTTCTCTTTTTAAAATTCAATTAATTAATTTATTGGAGAGCAAGAGAAAGAACAAGAGAGAGAGAGCATGGGGAGGGCCAGAGGGGGAGAGAGAGTCTTAAGCAGACACAGGGCTCCATCTCACACCCTGAGATACTGACCCGAGCCCAAGTCAAGAATCAGATGGTTAACCCACCGAGCTACCAGGCGCCCCTTATAATTTGTTCCCACTATTTCATGCACTTTTTTTTCACGGTACTTATCATGATCTGATATTTTATTTAAATAAAGTGACTTTAAATACAAATCGGGTCAAAGTCCGCTTCACCTGTTACAGGCTGCACAGAGCCACAGCAAGTGTCCACTCGCTCACTGTTGTACCGTCATTGGTAGCCAAGCTTCCGACACACACGTTTGTTAAAGAACAATGTGTGAGGGATAGTTTCAGTGCTTCACGCTTGCGGCAGAGTCCACCTGACTATTCCTTACTTCTGACTGAAGGTGCCCCAGTGGGTAGATCTGAGAGGGTGGGGTTCGGGGAGATCTTGGAGCCTAGGAGCAACGGGCCCAAGCTAGGGCTGACCCCGTTTTGATAACTTGAATGTAACCATTTGTTGCACCAAGAGCTCATTTAGTGGACTCAGGAAAATGGGTTTTTCTTGGTCCTGGTATTACCAGATTCCACATAGTGCCTGACACCCAAGATGCCCAATAAATAGTTACTGATTAAACAGAACAAATACAGGACTAGAGGAGATGACGGTGATTTATAAGGTGAGAAGGTCCAACAGACCTCACAAAAACAGGCATTCGAGGAGATACAGTTCCTCTGAGTTCAGCCCGAGTTCCCTGCGGCGGCCTTGTTTTCTGTGTTGCAGTTCTAATGCGTCCCTAGGGAGCCACAGAGATGATCCAAAGCAAGGGTAGGCCCTACGGAGAGTCACCCTAGGAAGAACAGGGACCCCACAAGTAATGATCTCCCTGATGTAAAGCAAAGACTCCCAAACCTGAAGCCTCAGTAAAGGGACCCAATGACACTGTTCCCTCTGTGACCCCCAAGCCCACACAGCACCAGGGGATGCAGATGGGCTGGTGTCTCTTTTGCTCCTTTCTGTCATTCCCAAATGGCAAAAGAATTTTTAAAAAGGTCTGGCACCTCCTGGGGAGAAACTCTTCTCACCTGTGTATGCTCAGAGACACCCAGAGCATTCTTCACAATAGAATGTGGGATTATACACGAGCAGAATGGCCCAATAACTTGCGGCATCCCCCCACAATGAGCACTTTAGACGAGAGGCTCACCGTACAGTACTCACACAGCACACGGATCAACACAAATGCTGGTCCACTTCTGAAGCAAGAAGTGACTCAGCAGCAAACCAAGAAAAGCTGCAGAGACAATCGGTGCAGGAGGACATTTTTATGTCGCTCAGAACCTCACAAAACCATGCACAAGCCAATATGAGTAAACCAGAAACCAAAACAAGGGATGACAAGGACAAATACCACTCCAGTGGTTCCCCCGCTGGGAAGGTGGTGGACAGGGCAACTGGAGGGCCGCTACAGGTGTCTAAAAGGTACTGGGAATGTTCTAGCTCTTTTATTTTTCTCTAACTTTCACCTGTTACAAAATGGGGATAACAGTGTCAACATTGTGGGGGCACACTACAGTGAGCCGTAAATGTTAGGAGCTTAGTGCAGAGTCTCCCACACCCTCTGCACCCCATACGTGATGTGTAACATCACCAGCAGTTACGATTACCTACTCGATCATCAGTAGCCCCGTCCCAGAGGTACTCGCTCAGGCAGTTGAATTCCTATCAGATGATGTTCTATTACTCAAGGTTTTACAGATGGTCTTCTATCTAAAATCTGTTCATAACTTAGAAACGGAATACGTGAATCCAATCCCCCGGCATATGTCGCCGGATTATTTTCCCTCTGTTCCTCCTTATTGCAGCCAACTACCGCTGTCCTGGTCACTTCCCCTCGCTCACTTGGCTGACCACCGTGCTCCTACCACGGATCTTGGCGATTTCAGCGTCCACAGGGATGAATCATCTAACACTCTTCAGCTCTCAGTTCCTTGACAGCTTTGCCTCCAAAGAGCTTGTCCACCCCACCGTAGCCACTCAAGCATCACGGTCCCACTATGCGCCACCTCCCCAAGTCTCATTTCCCAGCACCTTCCTAACTACCACCTCCCCTTCCCAGCTCGCCCCTACTGTTACTTCCACTCGTTCATTCTCTAATCACACGGGACCTCCCTGACCACTGTGACCAGGAATGGGAACACCAGCACACTCATGGGGGGAGGGTAGACACCCTGTAACAAACACTTCAGAAAACTGTCTGCAGTTTCTTAAAAAGTTAAGCATGTATCCACCATGTGATCCAGCTGCTGTATTCCTACGTACACACATGAGAAAACAGAAAGCCTATGTCCATGTAAAGGCTCGTGTGTCTATGTTCATAGTGGCTTTACTTCTCACCACCATCACCTGGAAACAACCCAAACGTCCACCAACAGATGAGCTGACAAATGAAGCTGAGGACCGCTGTTCCCTGGGAGATGACCGGCACTGACGGGGACAGACGGCTGCTGCGCACAACAGGAAGGCATGAAAATACTCGCGCTCCATGAGCAAAGTTGGAGAAGGATGCATCCTGTGTGACACCATTGACATGAAGCTCTAGAAAGTGCAAAGTAATCTGTAGTGACGGAGGCAGATCAGTGGATCCCGGAGAAAGCGGTGGCTCAGGAGGGTGAGAGGGAAGGCTACTGAGGGGCATGAGGAACGCCCTGGACGAAATGAATGTGTTCGCCACTGTGCTAGTTGTGGTGGCTTCATGGGTGAATACGTATGTCGGAAGTTATCGAATTGTATCTACCTTGAATATGCACAGTTTGTCTTATTGTCAATGAGATGGAAATTTTAGAACAACTCATCAGGCTCTCAGCACTGCCCGATCCGCTGCTATCGGCAACCCTCCAGCATGCCCACTTCCCCACTCTGAGATGACTGCCTCACTCCCTCCTCTCTTCCCAGCCCTCAGGACTCCTGACTTCTAGTTGAGGCTCAGCTTCTCATTTTTTGGAGAAAACAGATTTAAGCAGATTCTACTTTGCCATTCCTGTCCTCCAATCTACAAATTCTCCCCTCACCTAGATCCATATAGGCCTGCTCTCCTCTTCCAGGGAATGAGGGCTCTGGGCTTCTAGTGAAGGCGGGCCCCTCCCCTCTTGTCTTGGACCTATCCCCACCCTGCTCAAAGGCTTGGCTCTGCAGACTTCCCCTTGTCCTGCTGCAACATTACATTTCACCTAACAGACCAATAGGGTTGCTCCCACCAATATACAGCCACCCTGAAATATTTTCCACTCTAAATCACAAATAAGACCTCCTTTGGCTTTGTATCTATTTCTAACCACTGTGCCTTTCCCCTGACATTTCTTATAATAAACACCGTAGGCATAGTTTATCCCTGTTGTCTCTACTGTCTCTCCTTGGTCTCTCATGATCTGATCACGCTTTAATCAGTCAGTCCACTCAGTCCAGGCAGTCCCCAGCCTGCCCTTTGTCAAGATTACCAACCACTTCTCAATCGCCAAATCCGATGGCCCATTCTCAGTTTCTTAATTTGAACATCACATTCCAAATTTTCTCTATGGTAATGTCAGATCCTGTCCTTAACATCCTCTTAAAAATGTTTCCTCCTTAAAAGACCTCAACGTGAAACAGGAATCCATCAGAATCCTAGAGGAAAACATAGGCAGTAACCTCTTCGATATCAGCCACAGCAACTTCTTTCAAGATATGTTTCCAAAGGCAAAGGAAACAAAAGTGAAGATGAACTTTTGGGACTTCATCAAGACCAAAAGCTTCTGCACAGCAAAGGAAACAGTCAACAAAACAAAGAGGCAACCCACAGAATGGGAGAAGATATTTGCAAATGACAGTACAGACAAAAGGTTGATATCCAGGATCTATAAAGAACTCCTCAAACTCAACACACACAAAACAGACAATCATATCCAAAAATGGGCAGAAGATATGAACAGACACTTCTCCAATGAAGACATACAAATGGCTATCAGACACATGAAAAAATGTTCATCATCACTAGCCGTCAGGGAGATTCAAATTAAAACCACATTGAGATACTACCTTACACCAGTTAGAATGGCCAAAATTAGCAAGACAGGAAACAACATGTGTTGGAGAGGATGTGGAGAAAGGGGAACCCTCTGAAACTGTTGGTGGGAATGCAAGTTGGTGCAGCCTCTTTGGAAAACAGTGTGAAGATTCCTCAAGAAATTAAAAATAGAGCTTCCCTATGACCGTGCAATTGCACTCCTGGGTATTTACCCTAAAGATACATATGTCGTGAACAGAAGGGCCATCTGTACCCCAATGTTCATAGCAGCAATGGCCACGGTCGCCAAACTGTGGAAAGAACCAAGATGCCCTTCAGCGGACGAATGGATCAGGAAGATGTGGTCCGTATACACTATGGAGTATGATGCCTCCATCAGAAAGGACGAATACCCAACTTTTGTAGCAACATGGACGGGACTGGAAGAGATGATGCTGAGTGAAATAAGTCAAGCAGAGAGAGTCATTTATCATATGGTTTCACTTATTTGTGGAGCATAACAAATAGCATGGAGGACAAGGGGAGATAGAGAGGAGAAGGGAGTTGAGGGAAATTGGAAGGGGAGGTGAATCATGAGAGACTATGGACTCTGAGAAACAATCTGAGGGGTCTGAAGGGGCGGGGGGTGGGAGGTTGGGGGAACCAGGTGGTGGGTATTGGAGAGGGCACGGATTGCATGGAGCACTGGGTGTGGTGCAGAAACAATGAATTCTGTTACGCTGAAAAGAAATTAAAAAAAAGTTTCCTCTTCCTTTGCCCCAGCTGCGGGAAAGACTAGACGCTGCCTGAGAGCAGAGGCTACTTGTAATGCTCCGCTGTAGTCTCCAGGCCAGACCAGAGCCCGCACACAGTAAGAGCTGAATCAAAATTGGGTGAATGAGGGAAGGTGTGGCGGGATGCAGACAGTCTCGGGTCTGAGGTGGGTACCGGCTAATGTAGAGTTGATCCTCGGTTTTCGTAGTAAGGATGTTCTGTAAAGTCACGGTGAATGTGTGTCAGTCGGTACCTAGCCACTGTCCCGGGGCAGACATGGGGCAGAGCTCCTGCAGCACGCGTCATGGCATTTTCACCGATTGACCAATACCTAGCCCCGTTCTCTGCATGTTTCAGTTTAAAACACCTTATTTAATATGTTGTTAATTTGTTAACATAGAACGTGTGGCAACAGCACTTAGAACCTGTGCCTGAGGCTTCTTATACTTAGGCATCAGGTAGACCTCAGCACTAGCTTGGGAACCGCTGTCAACATGAAATCACTGGTAAAAAAAAAAAAGCACAAAAATGTGCAAACCACGGCACTACCCAGACCCTGAAAACGATACTCGTTTGTAGTGAGAAAGCCGACAGAAGAAGGGAGAGTGCTGCCTTGCTTGACCTGAGCTGGGAATGCGGGCGTCCGGTGGCTGTGTTTTGCCACCCGGTCTGTGTGCGACTGACCATGAAGCCATCGCGGCAACCGATGCCGCCGTCACACACACACACGCACACACACACACACATGCACACGCACACACACACACACGCACACGCACACACACACACACACACACACGCACGCACACAGGAGCGAGGGGGTGAACTGACAGGCCGTGAGGCTTCGCTGGCTTCCCTACCTTTCCGGGGCATGTGCGGTGCAGGCCAAAGGCTTGTCCCCAGGGTCAACCCACGGCTGTGTGGGCTGCACGGTGCACGGGATCAGGTAGATGGTGTACTCGCCCGAGTAGTCCTTCCTGGAAAGACGCAAGCACACTGCGGTGAGGCCGTCTTCTAGCTTCTACTCACCACACACACCGCCTTCGCTCAGCACAGGTCCGGGGGTCTCTGCGCTCCAAATCGAGAGGCTTTCCGAGTCCCGAACGCAATCTTCAGACAGTCCTCGCCGGTCCCTGCAACCGTCAGGGTATTGTCCAGACGTGTTAAATAGAGCTACTTTACCCCACTGCAGCCCTTTCCACGAGAAAATCTGAGGGAGGCATCTTGTTTCTAAAATTGTAAAAAGGTTCAAGAGAAGATAAAACAGAACGGGTCACTTCCTTTAGATCTCCACGAAGCTTGTCTGACAGTTTCTGTGTAGCGTTTCTTGGAGATGGGCGCCCCGTTCAACACATTCTTGACTGTGAAAGATTTTATTTATTTATTTATTTGACAGACAGAGATTGCAAGGACGCAGAGAGGCAGGCAGAGAGTGAGGAGGAAGCAGGCTCCCCACTGAGCAGAGAGCCCGATGCAGGGCTTGGTCCCAGGACCCTGGGATCATGACCTGAGCCGAAGGCAGAGGCTTTAACCCCCTGAGCCACCCAGCACCCCAAGATTTTATTTATTAAGGCGTGGACAGGTCAATGGCTGCCCTGACAGAAGTGATGGCCAATGTCTCGGGGTTAAAGGGCACCTCACTCCAGAGAATGCCTGCACCCCCATTTCCTTAGCATTTGGTTTCTGGGCTCCTCTTCCGAACTCTACAGACCCAGCCCGTCACGGTGTTGTAGAACGACGTCTCTTCTCATAGGAGACTAAGCGCTGGGCATTTCCCTATTTGTGTTGGATCACAGGATTCTGTAGGTTATGTCACCAAGAGCAGGGAGCCTTTGTACCCTCACAGCTGTTGTGGAGCCGCAGCCGCCGCCCTGAGAGCCTGCCTGGAAGACAGCCAGACAGCCAGAGGCTTCGGGAAGATTCTTCCAGAGTCCTGGGAGGCTGCTGTCCCCGGGATGAAGAGGGTAGGGTTATGGATTGTAATTTTAACTCTTGTGGACAATCCCTTAGAGTTCTCACATTTGCCGAATTTGTTGTTTGTCCATTTCTTTTGTATTTATCAATTTATTCATAAAATTACAGCAAAGATTTGGTTAGATAAATAAACAAGTACAACGTGTATGACACATCCTGGGTTCATTTCAGTGGAACGGCAGAACCTGGAAACTGCGAGATGCTCTAAACCTCGCTTGCCTTTGCCTTTTCCACAGTTCTGTGACTTTCAGCAAAACACACAAACCTTCAGGGCTGAGTTTCTAAGTCCCTTCCTGCCGGGCCGTCCGTATGTCTCTGCCGTTTCCTCCACGGCCCCTCCCTTCCTCCAAGCCTTGGAACAGGGGAGATGGGACCTTACACTCCCTACCTGAATTACATGAAGACTGACGCGCATAAGGGGAATAGTGACCCGTACTTCATAGAAACACTTAGAACCGTCCGCCCGCAACCCTTGCTTGCACCCGGCCGGGATCATGTCGCCCCTCCGCTCAAGCCGACTGCGCTCTACGGTAACGGCCAAGTCCAAGCTCGGGTCTGCAGGGCCCTGCGTGTGCCCCGCCCCCACCTTGACCTTACCGCCTGCCCTTCTCCTCCCTGCTCACCCCTCCGGTCCCCCCGGCCGCCCTGCTCCTCCCCAGGGGGCGGGTCATGCTGCGGCCTCCGGAGCCCGGCCAGCGAGCTCCCCGCCTCCTCCAAGGGTTCGCCCAGACGCACCCTCTCGACGAGGCCTACTGTGCGCATCCTAATTGAAATCACTCCTGATTCCCCTCAGAGTCTGCTCTAAATCCTGTATTTTTCCGGGCACCGGGTGGCTCAGGTCATGATCCCGGGTCCTGGCATCGAGCCGTGCATCGGGCTCCCTGCTCAGCGGAGAGCCTGCGTCTCCCTCTCCCTCTGCTTCTCCCCCTGCTTGTGCTCTCTCTCTCTCTCTCTCTGTCAAATAAGTAAATAAACTCTTAAAAATAAATCCTTCATGTTTCCATGGCACTCCCACTTTCTGACATGTTCTGCTATGCTTTTTACTATGGCCACGTTTTGTGTCTTTGTACTTCACTGTAAACACTGTGTGCATCTTTATTTTGTCCACGGATGCATCCTTCTGCCCAGAACCTACCCTAAGGCACAGTAAATAAAATGCTCAATAACGTTTGTTGAACAAATGAATGCAGGACAAAGTACATGGCTTCCCAACCCCACAGTCATACTTTTCTCATCCCTAAATACGATGTAGGTCCATTTCCTCAGTATCCCTGTAAATATGCCAAACCAGGCCCTAGAGGTAGGTTTTGAATTCTGTAGGTCTCCTCCTCTCCTTCCTGAGAACGAGACCTTCCTCACCGCATCACGGAGCACGGGCCGCCCACCTCCTCCATGAAGCCTTGTGCAGCTCCCAGCCCTCCCTGAACAGCGATGGTCTCCGCGTTCGGCACCTCTCGCATCGCACACAGCACAGCTAGCTGGATGCTGTTCTACACTTTACCGTTTCTCTATATAGTTTTATCTCCTTTCCTTAAACTTAAACTCTTAAGATGCTTATTCAGGACCTAAACCACGCACTAAAACCTGCGTCTCTGGGGATTCAATCAATCAGGCATGGCTTTACCCTCGGGGAGCTCACGAGCTGATGGAAAATGGGACCCTGCGTGGAGACGTCACATGAGCTGCATTCCAGTGTGAGCTGGAACAAAGTGGGAAGGGGAGGAGGGGCTTCCAGCCGCGCATGGAGAGTCAGGGAGGGCATCCCAGAGGGGTCAGCACTGAGTCTTCGAGCTGGGGCTGCGAGGAGTTCGAGGTCTGTGAGAAGAGCAGGGAGAGCAGAGGGAACCACACAGGCAAGGCCGCGCTGACGGGCAGGTGGGGTCCGGGTCCGGGAGATATTTAATGCGGTTCAGAAGGTTGGGTTTGAGAGGAGGCTGTGGGGGAGGGCACGGGCTTCGAATAAAGAATTTGGACTTTATCCGGGAGGCCGTGGGGAGTCAGCAGAGGACGTAGAGAGGACCGTTTCTGTGTTTGTAACTCAGGACAAAGTACGTGTATGATCCCATGGGCCTCTAGGAAGCGTAGCCTTTGAAGTTTATTACATATTGATTTCAAAGGAATCATTATTAAAAAAATATCTGATATAAAACCTAAAATTCACAAAGAAATCTTTTTGAAACTGATTCTTAGGACAACCGGCTACGTCGTAACTAGAAAGCTCGAACAGGAGCTCCATGCTACAGTCTTACTGCCATGACATAGAAAATGAGATGACAATATTAGTGACGGCTGCCTCATTATCCTTTTTACGGTGTGGTTTTAGTAGTGTTTCTCCTATCCTTCCCCTTTACGAATGACATAGTTTACGTATTGAACCAATTCCTATTCTACCTCTATTTTGGGTGTAGGAGAGAATTAAAGCTTATTATTTATTTTACAGAAGATTGCACCAAAGGGGTGCCATCTGGACCTGATAACCAGAGATCCTGGATTTTGAACTGGTTGTAGTGATTGGATGGAAATTTTCTTATTATACTAAGGTTTTTTAAAAAATGGTTTTATTTATTTATTTTAGAGAGAGAGAAAGGAAGAGAGAGAGAGCATGAACAGGGGGGCTGGGGGCAGGGCAGAGGCAGGAGAGAATCTTAAGCGGACTCTGTGCCGAGTGTGGAGCCTGACCCAGGGCTCGACCTCATGACCCTGAGATCATGACTGGGGCTGAAACCAAGGATGTGTAACCAGCAGAGCCACCCAGGTGCCCCACCAAGGTATTAATTAGACGTGTTTTCCAGGCAGATGTGTCCCGGGACTAAACTCTAGCCTACGGGATGTAAACAGAAGTGATGTGCAGCCTTCCCAGTCATATCCGTGTCCTAAGGGTAACCACCTCCTCATCTGAACAGCACGAGCTGATCCGACTGTTTCTTTCTCTACTTGTCAAAGGGTCGTTTCTACCCCTCCCCTTAAAATGGAAAGCCAACTTCTGCCAAAAGAAGAAGAAGATGACGATGACGACACAGCCACGTGTCCCAAGCCTCTGAAAGAGACTGAGAGCGTTTCAGGTCTCCCCAAGCCCCGGCCCGCACCCACCTGTTGTAGGAGCTCGTGGCTCTCCAGAGCTGATACGGGGAGTCGAAAGTCTGCGCGCTCCACAGCAGCTGCAGGTCAAACTCGATCCCCCCCAGGTGGTCTGGAGTCAGTATGAACGACCTTGCGTCCGGCAGGCTGTGGTGCTCCATCACAAACTGCCCTGTTTCAGGGGGAAGCAAGACATTTCACCGTGAGTCTGGTCGTACGCGAGACGACCCCTCTGCTAAAGCCTGCACCGAACTCATATCCTTCCACCAAACAAGTAAGGCTGTGCCTTCCCCTCACAGCTTGGGATCTCTCCACCCTGGCTGGACGGCACGGCGCACCCTGGCCTATCAGCCGACGCATGGTGGACGCGATGGTCACACGATTTGTCAACAACACCCGTGTTCCTTGTGGAAGTGGTGTGGGTGGACTCACAATAACAGGGTCCTTGTGTGGCAATGAGTGTCAAGGACACTTAGTTTTGAATTCCCAAAAACATGATTCTTACAGGCAGAAAGGTCTTGTTTATAACAGAAATATCAGTTTCAGATAAAAAAAAAAATTACATTTCCGGGTGCCTGGGTGGCTCAGTGGGTTAAAGCCTCTGCCTTCAGCTCATGTCATGATCTCAGGGTCCTGGGATCGAGTCCCGCATCGGGCTCTCTGCTCGGCGGGGAGCCTGCTTCCTCCTCTCTCTCTGCCTGCCTCTCTGCCTGCTTGTGATCTCTGTCTGTCAAATAAATAAAATCTTAAATAAAATTACGTTTAAAGCCAGTCAAGTCCTCAGTAGAGGGAGACGATTGTAAACATCATTGAAAAGGTAAAGGTTACTCAGCAGGATACTTCTACTCTTTTTTTTTTTTTTTTTTAAAGATTTTATTTATTGATTTGACAGAGAGAGATCGCAAGCAGATGGAGAAGCAGGCAGAGAGAGAGATAGAGGGAAGCAGGCTCCCTGCTGAGCAGAGAGCCCAATGCGGGACTTGATCCCAGGACCCCGAGATCATGACCTGAGCCGAAGGCAGCGGCTTAATCCACTGAGCCACACAGGCACCCCCATACTTCTACTCTTTAAAAATGCAGTCAGAGAGTGTCATGGATGAACAGTAGACAGACTTCCAGACTGAGAGATGAAGAAAATATAACAGTCAGAATGTAATATGTAAATATGGATTGGACCCACGTTCCTTTTATATAAACAGATATAAAACAAATATAAATATAAAAACAAATGGAAAAGACATTTGTAAGGCAAGAGAGGGAATATGAATAGGAACTAGGTATGATGGATCAATCTTCAAAATCTTGGATGCAGTGACACCACTGTGATGTGTAAGAGAATGCCCTCGTTCTGAACAGATGTCGCCTGCAGGATTTAGGGTCACCTGACATGAAGGCTGCAACTTCTTTTCAAATGTGATACAAAAAAATGTGCATGCGTGTGAGTATGGAGACATACGTATAAAGTAAAATGGTAACAATTGCTGACTTTTTCATTGCTCTACTCTTTTGCCTTTTGTCTATGTTTGTAATGTTTCTCTTTTTAAAAGATTTTATTTATGCGAGAGAGAGAGAGAGAGAGAGAGAGAGCGAGCGCGAGCGCATGAGCAGGCAGGGTGGGTAGAGGCAGAGGCGGAAGCAGACTGTGCAACAGGGAGCCCAGGGCGGGCCTCGATCCCAGCGAGCCAGAGGCAAACACTCAACCGACTGAGCCACCCAGGTGCCCCGTCATGGTTCTTAATAAAAAAAATTGGGGAAAAACTGCCCTGATCTTACCTCTGAATTTGGCGTGGGTCTTGAATTCAATGACGAGGCGGCCGTCCTCTCGAATGTAGATTCTTATTATCTGAAGCCTGGCAGAGAGCACGCTGTCCGTCTGGATTCCTGGGCAGGCACCACACACCAAACATCCAGGTTAGAGAACAGAGAACGTCTCCGAGATCGGAACCGACATGTGGGTCGTCCCGGGACACCTCTAAGTCATTTGAATGTAAGTTAAGAAAGATTTGCATATTCATATGAACACAGAATGTATTTAGGCACATTGGCCAATTAAAACTGTCTAACAGTTCATTCTACTTGGGTCTTTGTTTTTGTTTTTGGTGACAATTCCGTTCTCCTCGACATAGTTTCTTCATACCTGAAAATGCCACAGCCCAGAGTCAGGCTCTAGCCCACTGCTCAAAAAAGTTGGTCCTTAAACTTCTTCCTGTCAACTTTACACCAGGACGTGAGACAGTGCATCTGCTTCAGACTCTCTCTACTTTTCCTCACGAGGACACCTTTCGTGACCCAACAGAACCATAAGAAATGTCCTGGTGGCTACAGTTAGTATTCAAACCAATGGGCAATTCAAGATTAACTCGTAGAAGCCCAGCCACATACGGCACCACACGAGCAAACCGCGGCTTCCGGGGGGCAATTACAATCACGGTGCTCAGTGGGCTCGGCAGGACCCCAAACTAAAGGGTAAACAAAGGAGGGGAAACAACATTCAAAAAGAACCCCAAAGCGCAAGAAATGATCTGACCCAGAGTGTGAAAACTTTCAGGTTAGTTTCCTAAGAGAAATATAAAACAAATGATTCAAGTTCAAATCACTCAACAGAAAAAAAAAGCCTGTACTTCCCATTACTAGGGATGAAACCCAAGCTACGGGGCACTCCTGGAGCTGTCTAGCCGCTCAGACCAAGGAAACCCCCTCCAGGGAGGCCAGGAGGGACAGCGAGAGCAGCAGAAGGAAGGGGACACCTGTCCGGGCCATCGTGCGGTAGCAGTGGGACAGCCGGGGCACGGGAGGAGGGGGAGCTCCCAGCTGAGGGGCGGCCACCAGCAGATGGGTCTCTGGTTCCTGAAAAGAAGCACGTCCGTATATGCGGACACTGGAAGGCTTCCAGGGATTAAAAACTCAATCCAGGTAGCTAGGGACCCAGAGCAGAGGACAGCAAGTGACAGATCGATTCATACACTGCCTGTTAGGGGTTCAGAGGTGTCCCTCTGGAGTATAATCATGTCATTCGCTCCTAGTTAAAAATGGTGTGATTTGTGGCATCTAAGGAGCAAAAGCGTCTTCGAATCAGGTGCACGGGAGTGGAGAAATATATCAAGATCAACCTGGTTCGCTTTGTTCATTCGGCCCGAGGGGCCGCCCTGCTCTGACTGTCTGCAGGACAGCGGGACGAGGAATGGAGCTCCCGTCAGAAGTCACTACTTGCCGCCTCGCCTCATCTTGCTTGACCTTAAGGTCGGGAGAGCTGAGCTCTCAATGGACGTACCTGTCCTCCACAGAACGGTGTCGTAGAAGAAGGAAAACTCCATTTCGGTATGGTGCTCCAAGGAGGCCCAGCCCCTGGGGGCTGTCACATAGATGTAGGACACATAGAGCGGCACGTGGACCGTCAGGAAGGACTGAGCGGAGTCTCTCACCTGCCAAGCAAACGGTGCGCACACAGAGGGTTATTTCTTCCCTGGGATGGAGACGCATTTGGTTATGACGTCTCAGTTCAACTATCACTTCCTCATTTAGCCACTGACTCACTCAATAATTTCTTTTTAAATTTTAAAAAAGATTTTATTTATTTATTTGTCAGAGAGAGAGAGAACAAGTAGGGGAAACAGCAGGCAGAGGAAGAAGCAGACTCCCCACGGAGAAAGGAGCCCGCCCAATGCGGGACTCGATCCTGGGACCCTGACTGAGTCACACAGGCGCCCGTCAATCAAGAACTATTGACCAAGGGCCCACAACATGCGAGATGCCCAGGTACCAGACTGACCTTCCTCCTCAGCGGTAAGAAGCCCTTTATGGAACCCACAGTCTAGTAAGACAATGCATACATTTACACAATAAAGAAAGATGAGAAGTGCCCAGGAGGCTTCTTTTATAGGCTGATCTGGGAAGGCTTCTCTGAGGAGGTGACACCTCAACAAAAACAATTCTGAAGACTGAGAAGGATATTTGCTTCCACTGTTCAATTCCTGGAAGACTTGACTGAGACTTTAAAAGTAACAGTTATTCCCAAAGGATTAAGACATAGTCCCTCACTGACCACATAGTCCCTCCAGTGACCTGTAGGAGAGTCTGAATCAACCCTAACTGGAAAGACGCCCAAGTCTGGACCCTTGGGATGAGCGTGTGGCTGGCGGGGGTGTTTTAGTGAGTAGTCACATCTCTCACAACAGGAACTCAGGTCATGGGACTTGGATATTGTATCTAGGAAACTTAGCCACACACAGTTCAGAGCTGCATATGCTTGTGTAATTCCCCGTCTCATACTACGCCTCACTGAAAGAGATTTGAAAAGGCAGCACACCACACTTCCAAGAGATTAGTTCTTCTAAGGGGATTCCTGTTACTGCTATTAATTAATGGCTCAAAAAAATTTTATTTTACTATGCAATGAACAAAAATTGGATAGAAAGAGAACAAAATACAAGCAGAAGTTTTCATGGGGAAGGTAACTGTGTATACGTGTGTATGAATGCGGGACTTGATTTATTCATTTTGTTATTTCCCTCTGTAAACATATTTCTTTGATAATAAAAAAGCTTAGCTTGAAAAAATGTTATTTTTGTCATTGGCAAAATGCTATAATATACTCTACTGTGGAACTTACATTTTTCTTTTGTTTTCAAACACAATGTAAAGTGTTTCCTTGGGTAGTTTAGGAAAAGACCCAAATGTTTCATCAATATTTGGGACATCAACATTTTCCTTTTCTACAATTTTTTTTCATATACAGTGGTGTCAGGGATTCAAGGTTTGATTCCAAACATTTCAAAAGACTCTGCTAATTCCATATTCATTAAAAAATATCTTTTGAAATGTTTTATTCTGTTTTCTTTGGAAAATTTTCAGATTTTCTCTGGACCTCACGCCACATTCTGTCCCTTTAGTACACAGGCTTTGTTAAAAACACACGGTCCAATCTCAAGACTATTGATATTACAACCTTAATAATTATTTAGTTGGTTGGAAAAACTAATTTTCCCTCCTCTGTTTTTGCTTTCTATTCTTTATCCCTCATGATATTACTTGCTAATCCTTAAAAACAAAACAAAACACCAAACCTTGACAAATGCTTACCACATACCTACACTGTGCTAAGTACCTTCCCATGCTGAGATGATTGGCTACAATTTCAGAAGAGATTCAGAGCAGTTATGAGAGGGAAAGACATAATCTAGGGCTTGGTTGTAAATTCTACATTTTCTACCATATACCAGCTGTTTCAACCATTTTTGAAGAAACAGACTGCAATGAAGTCCTTCTGTGTATCTATTCTATGTTGGTTTAAGAAGTGGGGTGTTTATAATGACAAATCTTAGTCTTTGAGATTTTTAGGCATATTCTGAACAAAAATACCCCAAAATGTAATTAGGGTAAAAACCATGGAGAACACAGAATACTAAATTTTGAGAAGCCAGAGGAGGAACCAATCACTTAGTTTTGCATTTTGGGGAGTTGAACTTAGGTCATGCAACTGCAGAGACAGAAAGCCAACCTAAGAACGCCTTCATTTTCCGTTCGGTAGAGGGCAGTAGTGCACATGAAATGAGAGTGAACCAACAGGAGAGGCATTGCAAAGAAACAAACAAATTTTAATCAAAGACAGGGTCCCAAAATAATTACTCTAAGAGCCTCCAGAAGTCCCTCTTTCCTGTTTAAATCTGATTTGAAATGAAGGACAGACGTCACTTTTAGCTCACTGAGATAGCCGCTCACGAGTGGGTACAATCTGCTTCAGATTTAATTTTCCTATGAGGATCCGTTAGCCTCATCCCTTTGGTAGAACTGCCCTCCTAGGATGATGGCTTCTTACTAAAATTCTGTCACTCGTGTTTAGTAACTGTTGAGAAGTGTCGGGGCACCTGGGTGACTCAGTCGGTGAAGTGTCTGCCTTGGGCTCAGGTCATGATCTCCAGGTCCTGGGATCGAGCCCCACGTTGGGATCCCTGCTCAGTGGGGAGCCTGCTTCTCCCTCTCCCTCTGACCCTCCCCCTCGCTTGTATTCGACCTCTTCCTCAAATAAATTTTAAAAAGTGTCCATTTTTGCAAGGTTGTCAGTTCGGCACAAGTTTGAAGTAGGCATGAAATCAATGTGTTTTAGACAATTGTCTCCATAATGCTTAAAAAGAGAGCGGCTCTACTTGTCTTCTGAAAGGGCGCGTCTCCTTTCAACTTATTTCCCCACGCACGGAAGAGAAGACATCTACTCTGTAATACCTTTACCATCAAAAGTAAATCCTTTTGGCTTTCTACAGTATACCTAGAGGGAAAAAAAAATACATATCTGGAGAAGTAAATATTAGATTCTTATATAAGTGGCTGTGCCAGACAGTACATTTTTTCCACATTAATTTTAACATGTTCCACATTCTTCTTCCAATGAATTGATTTAGCAGACTTAGGGGGGCTCCTTCTAGCCACCAAGCTGCTCGGGGACTTAAATTAAAGAAGACTCCCTCGGCTCTCCCAGTTCTTGGAGGCCGCTGGAAGCAGCATCCTAACAGAAGCGCTTTCAGGAACAAAAGAGGTTTCCATCCAGCATGCAGGTGCGCGCCGCCTTCCCAGAAGCCCCCGGAACACCCACCTGGAAGTCGGCAGTGACGGACCCCCCGCAGACATCAATTAACTCGGTCATGTCGTAATAGGCATCAAAGGTCCAGACGCAGCTCTTGAGGTTCAGGTGTTTGTAGAGCTGGATGGTCTTGGGCTCCCGGACGCTGGGGTCGAACTGGAAGGGGCGGTCGTATCCAGGCCCCAGGGCCGTGCTGTCATAGACCCTGTCGTCCAGGAACCCGGCCTCTGTGCGGGGGGAGGAGCGAGGAAAAGTGACTCAGTCTGTGGACAGGCCCCTCACGGGCTGCCCGGGAGCTGAGTGGAGAGAAGGGACGTGTCCTTGTGAGGCTGAGATAACCCGTCCTTCCTCAGAGACTCTGTGAGAGAGCAATCCAGGCTCCCCAAACACACTGGGTGAGAAGGTGAGGAGCTAGATGATGACCTGTTGCCTGGGTTACATAGAGTGACCGAGGTCACAGGTCCTCTAAGCGGCTGCAGGAACCCCAGGAAGAAAGGTGAGCAACTGACACTGTCCATGGAGCCAGCGCTCATGGCCCCACGGGTCTCGGAAAAGAAAACACACTGAAACTTTGCAATCAATTCTTGAAGACACAGACTTACTATACGGATAATTCGTTGATGAACTGTTATTTTTTAAGACTGATTTTTTTAAAAAAACAGCTTTTATGTAAAGACAACAAACATCCGACTTCCTCTTCCCCTCCTATGGTTTCTGAACACTTGGGGGAAAAAAAATCTTAATTTTGTGTTAATGAGTAAATAGCTCGCTAATGGTGCTTGACTGAAACTCCCGTGCTGCGGGAAAAATTATGGGCAAAAATCGTCGAGAGAAATGCTGCCAAGCAACTGAACTGTTCTAAATTAAGGAAGACCTTAATGCAGCAGTGAGCTACATACAGATGCGATTTTAGAGTATCAGGATTACGGTTCTTTACAGCACTAAGGGCAACCATAGTATTCTGAAGCAGTTGACGCATTTCTTAGAATGTTTAACACCAGCACGTGGTCCTCTGCCCCGCTAAGGACTGGGATCTCAGTTAACATGTGTTGAGTTTAATTGTGTTTAAGTAGGAAGAGGAACAAACTTTCAGCCGGTAGCCAGAGCCTGTCCCTTACGGCGGCTGCAGATACGGCCCGGTTAGACGTTCAGGTGTGGCTCAGTGACTTGCAGGTGATTCACCCTCAACCAATCTCTGCTGTGCAAAGAGTTTGATGGCCACACCCTTGTTTTCTCGCATCGCGCCACTGCCTGAGCGGCCTGCGCCTGGCCACCTGCTCGGAGGGACGCCACTCATGCCGCAGGTCCTGAGGACGCGGGACAGGAAGCCGAGTTCTCTTTGCTGTGTCCCCAGGCCACGGGGCTGGGCTGGAAGGCGAGAGCCACGCGGGGGCCGTCCCTCACCTGAGATGCCTCTCAGGTCGCGGGTGCTGACGAGGTTGGAGCAGACGTGCTGGTGTCGGTAGATGGACTCGGACAAGAGGAAGTGCAGGTTGTGCAGCGGCATGGTGGAGATGAGCGGCAGCATTCCGTCCTGGTGTGGGATCTGCACGGAGATGTGGATTCTGGGGCAAAAATGGGCAGAGATAGTGTTGAGGTGCACGCTGGGAACCGCTAACGTGCTACGTGTCTTCCTCACGACTTACTCTGCCTGCACCAAGGAATCTACCATTTTCCGTCCTGAAGCTTCCCAAGGAGGACGATGCCCACGTGGGGTCGCTCCCCACCCCTCCCGCCAAGAAATCCTCTGGCTCAGACCTGATAGCAATCAGGAATCACAATTTTTTTCTCTTCTGTACCAGGAAGGATAACATCACATCCACAAATTACTTTAAAGCTTTCTTTTGCTTTCAATGGAAGCTTTGTTTCCTCGTGAGCTACAGTGGGGTGACTGATAGAGGTAGCGTCTCCTTCTCTGTCACAGGGGGTGTCTGGGGGAGACCGGGGAGGGCTGACACCTATATTTTTTTAAGTATTTGTGCCAAATGACATCACTGAGCTCTTTAAACTCTAAGGTCAACTATTCCTACCCAGGACAATATCTTAGAAAGAGTCAGATCCCTCTGCTCCTACTGCCTCCTCCCAACTTAAAGAGCCTTCTCCCCCCTCCCCCCTTCAAGTTCCCAGCGACGCGAGCGGCCCCCAGTGGCCCCCATCCACAGTGCCGGGGCTCGTAGAGCTTAGCTGCCTGTGCACGGGGACGTCTGTCACTTCCAGACTCTGTTTATCTTGCCTCCCCACAATGAGGACAAGGATCATTGCGTTCACTTCTTTCGTGTCTCCAGAGCACGTAGTGTAAAATTCTAAATAAAATACGAGCTTAGTAAATATGGACTAAGACTGAGACACGACAGAACTGTACTTAGGGGCTGTGTTATTTTCGTTGTACAAGTTTAAATTTTCAGCATGTTGATTGAGGGCGCCTTTGAGTTTTTATAGCTTGACTCTTGGAACAAAAGCCCAAGAGACATCTTTAAGAGGAATCAGAATCTTGGAATAGGAACGGGATGTCTCTTTTGCTAAGAAGGGGTCAGTCGTGCCTTGGGCACTTCTGCTACTGCTTTCTAACAAAAGTAAATCTTATTCTGTGAGGAAAAAAGAAAGAATTTGCATATTCCTGGCTCCATACTTAAATCTGTTTTTTTCTCGATGCAAATGAACCCTCTTCTCTGAACTCAGTTGTTCATAAAGGCACAGGTACAAGTACCACAAGGTTCAATGAATATGTATAATACACACGAATCCCTTTTAGCTAGGCAAACATGAAAGTATCTCTCTTCCATCAAAATCATGGGAGCATAGGAAAAAAATAAAAGCACATCTGTCCAGTGACTTTCAATTTATACGGCGTTATTATTCCGTTCACTAGATATTTAACAAGTGTTCCTTAGGGGCCAAAAAGCACCGTCCTGGCCAGAGGGGATCCAGGAATAACGATAATCGGGGTCTCTGCCGTCAGCATCTACTGCGGGCCAGAGAGGCAGGGAATGATGGTAACGCTCTGAAAGGGGCGAACGTGGTGCCAGGGGGAGCTGGGAGGAGGAGCTTCCAAATCAAACTGGGAAAGATGATGAGGAAGTTTCTAGAAGGGCTGTCAGGCGCTAGTAGAGCAGGACCACAGGATTTCACTCCGGTGAGTGGAAGGGGTCGGGGATCGCAGTCAGGAGCCCTGGGGCTGGAGTCAGTGTGATTCTCCGTGGGCAGACCGGCTGGCGAGGGACAGGAGGCTACGGAGACAGGCAAGGGGACGGATTTTAGGGGTTTCTGAAGAACTTAAATGCTTTCTGGGGCATTTATGACCGTGATTCTGAATTTCGCAGCAGCATCACGCGCTGCTCTGCCTCCTCCGGCAAACACACACAGGAGAGCCCCTCGCTGTGGACGGCGCCCCGGCCCGACCTGTTCGGATGCTGCTTGTGCTTGACGTCCAGGTACTTCAAGGTGGCGATGAAGGACTGTGCCTGGAAGCCCCTGGCTGTGCCGGCCACCACGGGGGTGTGGCACACAGCACTGTCGGTTCCAATGGTAACAATGTTGCTCCTCAAGGAGGTGCCCACGTGGCCCACCTTGTCTACAGCCTTGGCCACACAGCGCACGTGGAACCGCCGGCTGAAGTAAATGCTGTCCAGGACCTACCGGGAAAGATCAAAGACTTGAGACGTGTGTCTGCTCCTCAAAGAGCTCCTGCCTCTGCATCGTCTGGACGATATGACACGGCCAGTCTCTGGCACAGGGTTATCTGGGCAGACCATCCGTCATCTGTCTGTCCATCCGTCTATCCACTCATCTCTCTATCTGCTCATTCCTTCACCACAAAACTGCTGACTTTCTCCCAGGAGCCAGGCACTAGGGACAAAGGAGCGAGTATGTATAGCCCAAGGCCGTGGGGCAGACCAGGAGCAAGTAGACAGAGAGGAGCAAGAGCCCAGAGATGACCGGCCCCGGGGACAGCATCGTTCTCTGTGTCGGTTAGCGTCAGCGTAAGGACCACGCGGCTAGTCTCCAGCCCTTCCATTAAGACTGGTTGGCCTCCAGGTCACTTTTGCTGAGGATACAGTGTCAGGACACCGAAAAGAGAGGCTTCCTTCCCGGGGTTCTTATTTTCCTTTCTTTCCCAGGGCTCGCCCCTCCCCCACCCCCGCCTAATGACCACACACGCTGCAAAGGTTGTAATAACAGGAAGAGTTGAAGTCGAGAACGTGGCCTCTGACACCTACTGGCCTGTGAAGGTCCTTCGACAGATTCTTTCATGTTCTCAGCCTTAGAGAAGCCATAAGAATGCTTAGCTCGGGCTCTGCAGACTACATGGTCACCACAACTCTCTAGATAATGTGCACATACACGCAGGGAAGCACATAAGAAGGAAAGGTAATTGGTGGTTCTGTGTGCCATAGACCTCCCACAAAGCAACCATACAAACTTATAAATTCTACCCATGAAAACAGTTTTCACTGAAGTCCATTAAAAATTAAAGAGGATTTTTTCCATTAAAATTGTTTTAATTAGCTGCCAACGCTTTATTTATTTATTTACACATGAACTTCGTTCAGAAGGGATTTGAGGCCTCTTAGACAGATGCACACAATACAATGCTATTAAATAAATAATTGAAGAAACAAAGATAGAGCAAAGGAAACTGGGATGAAAGTATTAGTCACCAAGTCATCGCAAGAAGAAAAACTGAAACATCAACTTGGTTAAGTTAAAAATGTATATTTGCTGGGACGCCTGGGTGGCTCAGTAGGTTAAGCAGCTGCCTTCGGCTCAGGTCATGATCCCAGTGTCCTGGGATCGAGTCCCACATCGGGCTCCTTGCTTGGCAGGGAGCCTGCTTCTCCCTCTGCCTCTGCCTCTGCCTGCCTCTCTGTCTGCCTGTGCTCACTCGCTCTCTCTCCCTCTATCTCTGACAAATAAATAAATAAAATCTTAAAAAAAAAATAAAAAAAAATGTATATTTGGCCAAATCAGACCAAGCTGCCTTCCTGGTTTTTTCAAAAGAGAATTAGATACTTAGAAAACCATAAGCTGTAAAGTCTTATCATCTAAGTTTTTAAATTTTATCAGCTACTCTGAACTAGGTTACTTTGCAAAAGAAATGACTTCTTGTCTTTTCTGAATCCGCTGTGCAAAAAACAATGGAAATGAGTGCCGCTGCTTCACCAGAGCCTCCGCCCATCTGAGCCTCCCTGTGCCATGATCCCATCTCTGGAAGCACTCATCAAAGTGGGAACAAACTCAGAGTTGAAGAGGAAGAAATCTAGGGAAATACCGTCTGAAAGAAATCTCTCATGTGCCAAACTATTAAGTGCACTACTTTTGATCAAAACGATCGAGGGCTACCAGGCTGTGGGCCTCCACTGCTTTTAGCTGTCTCTCTGAGGAGAATGTCCTCACTGCTGTGACGAGCAGTCCCCACAGGGCGCTCTTTCTTTCTTTCTTTCTTTTTTTTTTTTTTAAAGATTTTATTTATTTATCTGACAGAGATCACAAGCAGGCAGAGAAGCAGGCAGAGAGAGGAGGAAGCAGGCTCCCTGCTGAGCAGAGAGCCTGATGCGGGACTCGATCCCAGGACCTTGGGATCATGACCTGAGCCGAAGGCAGCGGCTTAACCAGGGCGCTCTTTCTTAAGGCTGGGAAAACCCTCACTGTTCATTGCTCTGTGATGGCGGCAGAGGTGTTGGTCTGGTGTCTCGACTCTTTGAGGACAGCAACTGCGTGGTGAACGTCTCACGCCCTCCTACAATTCTGTATAACACCGATCACTTGAGAAACAACCTATCATTTGTTTAATCACTGCGCCATCCCTACTGTGTGCCCTCCATGTGCCGGGCATGTTAGGCTTGGTAGAAGCCTTGGTCTTCTACCCAGGGGTTTATAACCTACTATTTACTGAATGACGGAAAACATGTGGAAAAGAGGAATCAGTAATTGTACCTACGTGGAATTTTTGACTTACTTTACCATTTATAGACACTTTTATATCTGATTAGTCAAAGACTTTGTCAAGTGACTAAGTGGAAATATTCTTTTGCAGATCAGGAAACACAGACCCAAGGAGGTGAAGTGACCTCTTAACATCACGTAGTTCAAAGTAGGCAGAATCGAGATTAGTAAACAGATGGTCTGATAACTAACTTGGATCTCTTTCTACGACACCATAGTACCTTACGTACAAGAATAAAAATACCTGTGAATATACTGTGTGTACCTGATGACTTGTTTATTTTATTCCAAACGCCACACAGGAGCCTTCAGGAGCGTGACAGAGTTGGAGCGACAAGAAGAGCACCGGGCCCAGAGCCACAGACCTACCATGTGGTTGACACTGGTGAAGGGCGTGCTGTCAGTGATGGTTTCAAAGGGTGACCGGGCGCCGTTGCCGTCCGTGGGGGTGGCCACCTCCCAGCTGAACTGCACCAGTGTTTGGTTGATACCCGCCTCGCTGCAACGCTCCCTCATGACGGCGTACTTCGGGAAATGGGGGTCACAGGGGGTCACGCAAACCAGCGGGTAGCCGGGGGACGGGGATTTCTTGACTCCCTCCTTGCTCACTTCTTCTACATGGTCATAGTCAGAAAGCGTGACAACCTGAAAAGGAGCAACAAAGCTTCAGACTGGGCTGGGCGTTGGGAGGCTCCGAGAACTAAGGGTCCCCTCTCCAGAGAGCCACGAGGTCCCTTAACTGCTAGGGATTCTTTAAAATACAACAAAAAGAAAAAGAGAGAGAGAGAGAGAGGGAGAAAAAGAGAAAACATAACAGTGGAAGTTTTCATAGCGCTTGGCCAGGCATCCCTAGAAGATACTACAGACCTTTAGTGCTGAAGAAGATCCTCCGTCTGCCTGAGCTAAAAGCTTTAATATTTTGTTAATCTTATTCCTAAATCAGAGCTCAATCACTCATGTGAAAAATACTTTTATGTTTATGAACCACTGTAACCAAAGCTGTATGATGAATCACAGTTACTAGTTTAAAGTTGCATTAAGAAAAAACAAAATAAATAAAGTTGCATTAAATTATTAATGGTGTGCAGTAGTGTATTTGGCAAAACGAAAGCAAATAAAGGGAGAGCGTTTCCTCCACGGTTGAATAAGAGACCCCTTTGGGATGATCCTTCTTCTGTATGAGACTAGCCAGGGAAAGCTAGAAGACTTATTCTGACTGCTCCATTATGACGGCTTAAATTTCGCTTGGCAACCTCCAGGCATTTTCCTCCTGATTGTAAAGTCAGGGCATTCGTTCTACACATCCCCAAACTGGGGGACTGGGTACTGTGCTTCTGCAAATACTTAGCTCTATGCATTGGCATGTACGGGGGGGAAGAGCCATGGGGTAGCATCACTTTATTCCCTCCTTCTTCTAGGTCCCACGTAAGAAATGAGAGCAATCGCATTATGCTTCCCGTGTTTATCAGACTAAGGCGTCAACATGGTTTGGTCTTACTCTAATGTTCAAACGGGGTTTCTCATCCTCAGCACTACAGACATTGGTGCCAAATAATTCTTTGTTGTGGGGCTGTCCTGTGCATTGTAGGATGTCTAGCAGGGCCCTGCCTTCTACCCACTAGATGCTAATAGTACCTAGTGTGACAGTCGTGACAACCAGAGATGTCACTAGACATTGGCAAATGTCCCCTGGAGGTGGTGGCCCGGGGGGGGATCTAGGAAGGGAAGGACGAGCTGGCTCCCGGTGGAGGACCACTGTGTTAGAAGAATGAAGCTGGCCCCAGAAGGCCTGCTCCTCTCAAGTCACCATCTACTAGTCACTAGGACATAAAAGCAAGGACTCCTTTGGGTCAAGCAACTCACGATGGGCGGTGCTGGCAATATGAGACTGCCCGCCGCCTCCTGGTCTAGAATCGTCACCGTGGCCGTGGTCACATCGCCAAGAACTGCTTCCACTGGGTCATCTGGGCCGAGGACGAGGGAGAAAGATTCGTGCCATTCCCGGTCTTCATTGGCTAGGATCTCGACTTTAAAAAAGATATGGTCCACACCTTCACCAAGGACAGAGCAGAAAGAGCAGAGGTTCGTGTTAGCTGACCTGCCTCAGACGACGCAGGCTGGCACCGCTGAAATTTCATATTATAATATGCCCTTTCCTTTCAGAGGTTTTTGATAAACACGGTGGCTGCTAATCACTTGAGTCCCGTCTCCAGGGAGAAATCTATTTTAGAGACCAAACTCCACTAGAGGCTCAGTTTTGCAGACTTCCTATCCAACACCGTATGAGGATTAATGGGCCCTGCCTGACATGAGCCGGTCGTAATAAAAATCTATGATCCAAAATACACTCCACCCTGCTTATGAGGTTTTTTGCTTAATTTTTCTTTCCCTCTACACGTAGGCATGAGCCCCTGCGTGGCTGTGAGCGCTTGCACACACAGACACCCCTCAGGGCTGTCCTCGAAGGCATCCTACAAGGCCGTCCCCGCCAAGACAGGAGCGGACGGGTTTGGCAGCCAGGAAGGAGCTGGGTTAGAGCCGTAGGAACTGCCTTTTCTTCCTGCCAAAACGATTCTCTGGGGGAGCAAGTATCCCTGGCAGGGCTTAAGTTTCCTTCTTCCTCTCCTACGAACACCTGGGCTGGGCTGTTTCCAAGACCTCTCTTTTCTCTAGATCCTTACGCAGAAAAAGAAAAAGACAAGACACATGGAGGAACGGCCCTGGTGTGGAGGCGGAGGAAGGGCTTCTACCTTTCCGGCAAACGCCCAGCAGATGCACACGGGTTGGAGCCAGAAGCCCTTTAAAACGTCGCCCCCTCATTTCTGAGGAGGTCACTTCCTCCCCCCACTTGCCAAGACGTCTCTGAGAGGCCTTCTACCACCGCTGCCCACTTCTGGCTCTGTCAGAAACGGCGCCAGGACCTACACCGGTCTGTTCATCTCACATTCCTCCAGAAAGTTCTGTGAGAAAATCTAGCATAGAATTCCAGTCCTTCTCTGTCTCATTGCTCCCATCAAACCACCATATAAGAAAGTTAAACAGCTCCCTGTGACCTGCATCTCATCTTCCTCTCTCTCGTCCCTGACTCATGTCCGTAGTTCCCTCTAGAATAAACCTTTTCTGGAAATCTCGTCACAGGGTATCCCGTCTCCTAGCCCATGTTCAACCAGAGGAGCACAGAGATTGTGCCTTCTGCATCTGAGTCATCCCTGAAGGACCCGGCACACTGCCTCGTACCCGGGTTTTACGGAATGATGGTGGTGATGTTTGTTCTTTAAAATCAAATGCATCTATGACTCAACCAAGTCATAGGTTCACAACAGCCAAAACATCCTTTTAAATGAGCCCAAATCAGAAGCATGTTCTGAAGCAAGGGACCTACTCTGGTTCTTTCTCAATGCCACTGTTAGCAACTAAAGATTTTAAAGCTTCCTGTAGAAGCAAACGTGTGCCTAATGAGTACTTCATGCTTAGTCGGCACCACAGTTTGCCTCTACTGCTCGTTCCTTTCTTCGAATACAAGATATTTGCCCTTCTGTCAAGTAAAACCCGCAGCCTGGGGCTGGCGTTCCATTACCAGGACTGAACTTCAAGATTCTGCTCTTTGGGTAATAATCCACCCCGGACTGGGCAGACCCGTCCCGCGTGCTGCAGCGGATCTTGGACGTCCTGTTCTGATCTCCTCGGCGGATCACCTTGATGTTCAGGAGGGCAGTGGAGTCTGGCCCCGAGGGTTCACGGATCTGGTATGCGGCTTCTTCGAACTCAATGGTAGGGGCTAAGGAAACAGGTTAGAAAGACCAGAGCAAGTTGGAGAAGCACGAAGGGTTCCAGTCCCCTGAAAACACCTCACAAAGGCAGGAGGGAGCTTTCCACACTAGTAAGCAACACAACGGAAAAATGGCTTGCGGTCATAAAAATCAATCCATTTTACTCCTCAGTAAAGCTTTGGAGAAGGAACTTATTTATGATTCTGCGGGAGTTGCTCCTCACAGGTTTCTTACTAAAAACAATAGTGGGGGAAATATTTTTAAGCACTTTGAAATGCATGATGTCCACGTTTCCATCTGGGCAGTACAGCTCACAGAATGTTTTTAGATTCACACACTTGTCAGGGGACTGAGACAGAGCAAGCCCTTGATAAATACCGATCGACCGATTGCATGAATCAACTCTTTTTCATTTATGAGATATGAATTTCTAAGCTGTAGAATTTATCTCACTTATATACTCCCTGAACTTCCTACGTCCGTCTCTCATCTCTGATCTGAGTTCCTTCTTCCCAGAGCCCTCATGCCTCCCTTTCCTTAAAATTTTCTAACTACGCATGGGTTCTTTCGTTAAAAATGAGTGGTTTTCATGAAGAGCACAAGCCTTCCTAGCCCACTGTGGTGTGAGGTACTAGTCTCATTGCTATGAAGTGATGAATACGTTGCTTTTTACAAAAATTTCAAATTGTGCCTTCTTTTTCACTATATTTTCACGGGGAAGGGTGAGGTGGTAGTTGTGGATAGGGACAAAAAAATGTGAAAATTGAGAGTAATTACAAATTTCATACCACTTCTAATATACTATAATACTTTGCAGATATTTCTAGAGTCTCTGTTCATTTTCCTCTTTCCCTCTCAGAAAATCAATTCGTCCTAATCATAGAAGAGAAGCTTCCTTGGAGACTTGGTAGTTTTTGATGAAAGCTCCTTGGCCCTGGGGAGAGTCACTCACAACCTCTCTGAGCCTCCATCAGGTTTCCAGGCGACCGGGAGAGGTTCACTTCAGGATCTGAGCCCGAGTCCCCGGATAAAGGACGCATCCAGCTTCAAAGCTGGCATTTCTTATTTCACCCTATGTCCACAGTAGTCCTGATTTTATGCCAGAAACTGAGAGTGTCACTAACTGTCAGGTAGACCCTAGAATCTGATAAAATAAGGGTTACAAACAGTTTTGCTGCTGACAGCTGTGTAACTGAGAGCATAAATTATATAAATTTGCTGAGGCTCAATTTCTTCAGCTCTAATACAGGGATTCTAACGCCTCCCTCAGGGGTTACCGTCAGGATTAAATGAAATAATATAATATGCTTAGCGTGGTTCTTGGTCTACGGTAACATAAAAACACCGATTACTATTTGTAATATTACCCATTCCCTCATTAAAATATCTATCTGAATAAAACAATTTTGTCCCAAGTTGAAACAGATTTGGTTTTGTTTTCCCTAGTACCGGGGGCATTCCTTGCTGACACCTGCCTCAAGAATTTAAGATTTGGGGGGTTAATAGGCCAAATCAATTAGAAGGAAACTGAGAAATTAGACTTTTCCGGGAAGGTGGCAGTATTTAAATCAGTTCATTGGATTCAACTGATTCTGATCGTATTTCCAATCTGGCTTCTGAACTGTAGTGACTTACATAGGTTTTATTCTCTGCCTGCCTTATCGTCTCTGTCCTAGCTTGTAAGCACACTCCTTCCTTATCTCTGGGCCAGGTGGTGGGGCATCATGAGATTAAGAAGAGCTATCGCCTTATTGGAGCTGCAGGAGAGTGATCACTAGCTGCCAACAGTTTATATAAATACTCTGAGACTGTTATCAGTAGGCAATTTTATGGCACTTTCATTTAAAAAAAAAAAACACCTATAATTACATTATTAGTAACACATCAGTTCATGTTCTATCAACCAGAGAGTAACTAAAGGCAGTAGCGTCTGTTACCGTCTTCATCATTGGATATGGTGACGGTGGCCACGTTATTCTTCCCGATTCTGGCTCCGCTCCAGTGGTTTCCAAGGGGATGGCCAAGGTAGACCCTGAATTGTTCCTCAGGCTCAAACACGGAGTCATCATGGATAGAGACAGTACAGTTCTTCATCTAGAGCCGATGCCATGAGATAGATTAAAATTTGCACTGAAAAATCAGTACTTTTCTTGCTTTTCCTAGAAAACGATTTTTCTTCTTTGCGGCATCAAAGAGTCAACACAAATTTGAAAGGTCTCAAACCATTTTGTTTGTAAAACAGAATATTTAAATCTAACAGTTCATGCCTGACATGGACATACCTATGTGAGAAGCCTCGTATTAGAGTATTCCAAACCTCTCAGAATGACTGGTTTTGTGGAAAAACAAGATCAATAAAACACCTCAGTCCAATGTAGCTGCAGGAAACCTGTGCACTTTTCCCTGATCAGACCAAGGCACACGCGTGCATTCTGAAAGGTGCAATTTGGATGACGGCTGAACACATGCATTAGGCTTCCTGGAGAAGGCTGAACAGTGGTCTGTCCCCTCGGTGGCAACTGGCAGGTTTCAGAAGGAACTCAGAAAGGCTCCTCTCTGATACCTCTCAGTGCCGCAGAACTCTCAAACGCCCTGCCAGATGGTGTCTCATCGGAACGCTGCCAAATTCCCAAAGTCTGAGAACACAACCTAATCCCTGCTTGACAGTTGGAGCAAATCAAGTGCTTCTCCCACTGATTGTTCTCTACCGAGGACTGTATTCTTAAGAAAACAGAAAATAAGGCCAAAGCGTTTTAGATGACGCGGTGACCTCAACGGTAGAGTCACATGATGTGAATGGGATTATTTTTAGTCGAACCATGTTAAATGCACTCTGCCACGGGGTTGCCAAGGACCTGCGGGCACAGAGAAGTTCCACTCTCATTCTTTCGAAGGCCCACGAAATGGAAGGAAGCGCTCCTATGAGTGTTTATAGGTAGTTCGCGAACCGGGTTTTAAGTCCCTGAACAATGTCCCTTTTTTTTTCCCGATAGAAAACATGAACTCAGTAGTGACTCCTCAGGATATCTCTTAAACAACGACATTCTCGTGAATGACAAGTTTCAAAGACAAACTGCTTAGCACGCCAGAGAAAATGAAGATTCCAAAGTGCGTTTGTGGAGAATGGGAGGTTGTCGCGTGAGTGACATATGCATGGTCAGACCGTATTTTCTTTGTAATTTTATTAAATTATAAACTGTCTCCTGGATAAGCAGAGAATCTTCTTTTGAACTTAAGACAAATACAGACATGTAGACTCAAAGCTGAAGATGGTATCTGTTGCATTTGTGTATGTTTTTAAACACACGTTTCAACCTGCCACCAGTAAAATTCCCATAAAATACACAGTTAAGACAGGGTTTCTATGAGTCACGAATGCATAAAAGACCAAGAGCCTAAAAGAAGGCAGCTGTCACTTTTTTTTGGTAGTAAAGATGAATAGAGGAAGATTCCTGTGTGACCTGGGCTGGCTAAGAACTTCTGATGCTAAACTTCAAAAGGACTAATCATAGGGCAAACACCTGATACATTTGACTCTACCAGAATTGAAAACTCTGTTCAACTACGAACACTGTGATTAAAGGTTATAGATAAGTGACAGGATGCAAAAATACGTTTACAATTTCTAAAATGTCTACAACCAGCAAGGAATTAATAATTAGAATATGCAAGAAAGACTGCAAATCAGCAAGAAAACGATAACAAGGGGGCGCCTGGGTGGCTCAGGGGGTTAAGCCTCTGCCTTCGGCTCAGGTCATGATCCCAGGGTCCTGGATCGAGTCCCACATCGGGCTCTCTGCTCGGTGGGGAGCCTGCTTCTCCCTCTCTCTCTCTCTCTCTCTCTGTCTGCCTCTCTGCTTACTTGTGATCTCTGTCTGTCAAATAAATAAATAAATAAAAATCCAGAAAAAAAGAAAAAGATAGTAATGCAATAGTAAGGAATACAGGATAAAAATGACAAATTTACCTAAGAGGAAAGCCAGTGAGCTAACAAGCATATACACTGGTAGTAACTGGAGAAATGCAAATTAAAATGAGATTTAACTATATACATATCAGATTAGCAAAAATTCAAAAGATGAGTACTGTATTGGAAAGGATATAGGATTATAACAACCTTCAGGCCACAGCTAGCAACTTTATGGAAAGTGTTCTGACACTATTTTTTCAAATTAAGCCCATACGTGGCCTTCGGTCCAGCACATTTGCTGCCGAGTGTACATCCGAAGACGTTCCCACTCAGGTCTGCAAGAGGACGTGTAGGAGGATGTGCCCTCAAGCATTCTCTGTGGCGGCAGCATGTTAGGAGATGAGTGGGTGCTGTCTCTGAGTTCCTCACTGTCTACTGCTGAGAGTGGATGGTTACAATGTACTAAGTGCCCATCATGAAATATTACGCGCTATCTCAGCAACAGATTAGATGTACACATAAATGACGTGGACAGATACTAAAACACCTTACTGAGTAAACAGAGTAAAAGTTTGAAAAAGAAAATTGTTTAATGTATAAATTAAAATCTGCATACAAGACAACCAGCATTTTTAAGGAACAAATACAAATTAAGAAATATGTAAACACAACAGATTGGTGAGTTCTCAAGTGGGGAAGAAGTGTGGCTGGAGAACAGGCGTAAAATAACGCAAAATCAGAGAAAGGCCTCGAAGTGACCGAGGGGACTGTGTGTCTCAAATCAAGAAGGTATAGGTGACTCAATGATCTCAAACTGAAATCCAAAAATGTGGAAATAGAATTCCTGTTCCATATATACACACTTTGGACATACACCGAGGTTGCAGGCTTTGGTTCTAATGTGGTCATGTTTACTGACTGGAAGTTCTCAGGAGCTCTTGTGTCCACCTGCCCACTTTTCTATAACTGCTAAGAAGAGAGCACTTTCCTGCCTTGAATCTGCTCAGTGTCTGCCTATTTGGTCCTACCCTATGGCTTCTGTATTAGAATCTATGCTGCCCTGGGACAGGGGCCCAGGTTCTAGAGGATTGTCTCGTCCTGCTCTGGGTAACACTGGTGGAGTGCGTCATCTCTAATGTAGCTGCAAATTAAGAGAAGCCTCATTCATTTGATTTTGCTACATTCCAGAAATGTTACATGTCATCTAAATTCCTGCTTCAACCAACGATATACGGATTTTGTTGTAAATAGGAGACCAAGAAAACAGCTACAGGGGACAGATGATAGTATTACAGATAGTATCGGCCAGTAAAAGAATTCCTAGATGTTCAGAATTTGTCTTAATGTCTTCGTTATGGGTAAGTAAAGGCATCAAGGAAAGAGAATCTGATCTTTCAGCCATCACGAACCCACTTACTTTCTCCCCCTTCAGAAACGTAATCCGTGAAGAGTCCGCATTTCTTCTCTCCTCAAAGTCCTCCATGACCTGGGCTGAATGGCCCTGGGTGTAGCACCTCACCGACGACTCATAGCTCAGGTCTCCGCTCCGAATGATGGGCACATGCAGGACACCCTCCTTCTCCTTCACTAGGAGCAGATCCTTGGCAAACTGCATGCTGGGCACTGCGGGAGCCGGAGGAAAGATGGAGGCATTGTGAGTGAGGAACAGAGGCGTGGCGGCCGCGGCCCTCACTCGCCACTTGGCAGGACAGGTCTACTAAGGGCCGTCCCCCCGGCTGGCGAGTCAGAGATGGCAGCAGATTTAGAGGCCTGGTTGCTCTCAGGACCAGGGATCTGCTTCCATTGCTGAGCAGGCTTCTAATGAAACGAAAACTCCATTTTGCACCTGTTTCTCCCAGCGTCAGGGTGAGGTCCCCATCTCAAACACAGGTAAGTGACGCAAGCAAAGAAATGGGCCAGGTATGAGGAAAGTTTTGGTTGAGACTTGGACACACACACACACACACACACACACACACACACACACACAAACACAAATTCACTTTCCTTCTAAGGCTACACAAGGAAAAGAGCAGTGTGAGCCTGACAATAAATGGGCACTGACACTGGTCCTGGGGCCAGGGAGAGGACAGGGGGACGTGGGGGTACCGGGACGGAGGAAGGCACAGGCTGTTCCAGGGGGGGTCGTCCCTCAGCCCCAGTCCTTGGTTGGCAGGTTACCCTCTTTTCAAATGAAGCCAGAAATCTGGATTTTTATGTCATATCCGCTAAAATTTTAAAAAGCAATGAGTTAAAACAGTAAAAAGAAGTTCCACAGAGACCAAACTATTGGGCCAAACAAAAGACATCCACATGCTGAATTTGGTCAGTGGAATAAAAATCACTTTTTCTTTTATAGTTTACATTGGTCTCATCTGACTTTAGGAAAGGACCATAGCCAACCTGTGGTTAAAAACACGTGCTTTGCAATCGGCAGGCCTGCATTTCCAACCCAGTCCTGCTACTCACAGTCCTGCAATATAGGATATTTAGATTTTCTGAGTCCTGGGGGTTTTTATTTATAAATTAGAAATATTACTATCCAACTCCTAGAGGGGTTGGAAGGAGTGAATTTAATGAAATAATGTCCACACGGTGCTCAACACAGTATCTGGTACATCACAAGCACTCATATTTGGTAGGAATTATATTATGGTTTGTAATGTCCCCAACCCCAGTATTCTCAATGGGAAGAACCACTTTTTTCTCCTTATTTCCTACAGTGCCTACCGTGATGCTCTACATTAAGACATGCCCTCTTCTGAGACTAACATCTTGTCAATTGCTGGTTCGTTCTTTCATATATATATATATATCTATATATGGAATATATAGATATAGATAGATAGATAGATAGATCTATCTATCTATCTATATATATATGGAAGATAGACAGATAGATATATTTTTATTTATTTATGAGAGAGAGAGAGCAGGCAGTGGGTTGAGGGAGAGGCAGAGAGAGACTCAGACGGACACCCTGCTGAACACAGATCCTCATGTGGGGGCTGGATCCCACGACCCCGAGATCAGGACCTGAGCCAAAACCAAGAGGCGGACATTCAGCAGACTGTGCCACCTAAGCCCCCTGCTGGCTATTTCTTTCTTAATGAGCAATACAAAGAGGGAGCCCCTCCAGTCACGTGTCAGAGTCTCCTGTGGCAGAAACTGACCCTGAAGCGGTCATCTCCCATCTCCCTGCCGCGTCTTGTACATTCCCTTGCCAAACCTGAAAGGAAGGAACCAAAAGCTTAGCACTCTTCAAGTTAAAAGAGTCTGTTTGCCTCCCAACTGTGGGTATTAGCAAAAACAGAGCAAACTCACTGTCTAAGCTAAACCAAACAGTTATCACGTTATTACCAAAGAAAAACCCAGCAGATCCTTCTTAAAAGAACACCACACCTAAGGGATAATTAGCTTTGGCATCAGGCCCCGAACATTTATCCCTTAGGGCTCTGTCACCCAGTAAAACGGTCTGTACTGTTAAAAGGCGGCAATGACATGGCCTAGCATAGAAGGACAAGAAGGAAACTTGTGGGCAGGGAAAAACAACAAGCAAGGAAGCTTTCTGCTCATGACATGCTTATCGAAAGCTTTGGGTTGATTTTTCTTGCTGGCCCGACAGGCATTAAGTCAGATGAAAGTTAAAAGCGAAAGTGGTAATGTTTGGGTTTTGTCCTGTATTAATCAACCCCAAATTCTTCTTGAGCTGTAAAAGACTGCCCCCCCCCCCCCCGCCCTTAACCAGATCGTAAACCTCACTCCTTTCCCTGTGTGGAGAAGAAAGGCAGCGCGACAAGTAAGAGAGGTGGGCGAACGCGTCTCCTGATGCCTGCGGCGCTGGGACGGCCCCGGCCTCACGGGCCCCGTGGAATGAGGCAAGAGACAACGGAAGGACCATATTCAGCAACGGATTTGCGCATGGGGCTTTACGGCCTACAAAGGAAAGGTCCAGCCCAAGTCAGGCCGTGTGTGAAGGACGGGACCCATGTCATTTCATGTCCCCTCTCAACAGCCCAGCTCCGATCCCCTCCGAAAGCAGGAGCGCGGCTCTCAGTTCTGCCCGCGGCGCTCCTCTCCTTCCACACCGACGGGGGGCAGGCCCATGAAGTGGGGATCGCCGTGGGGCGCACAGGCTCGTGCTAGACATCACCCGCACCGGCAGCCCTCTCGGCGCCCTCGTCCCACACAGCCAGAGCGCACTAATCTCCTGACTTGTGTCAGTCCTGGGTCCTGAGAGAGATCGTGGGACTCTGCTCTCCCGCACAGCGCCGGGCGCCAGTCTTAGGCACCGAAAATGCTCACGACGTGCTGTTCTCCACTAACCTTCTCAGTAACTGGCAAAGTTAAGTGCAAATGCGACCCCCTGATATTCGAGGGCCTCTCTATGGGCAATGGTTAGGCTGGAGACGTAGGCGAGATCCTGCCTCCGGTTCTCTCGAGTTAGGGCAGGTAGGATGCAGTGAGCACGTAGGGGTGTGATGAGATCGTGGCCACGAGGCCCTTCTTGCCTTGCTCGGCATTCCTCAGGTCCGTGCCAAAGTCTAACTCCAGGTACCAGAGCAGAAGAGGAAAATGCAAATAGGAAAAGGTTCTGAGATGAGTTACTTGGATGATTTAAGGGCCTGGGGTCACCCTGTGAAAAAGATGAAAGGCCTAAGGTCACTTTGGAAGGCTAAAGGTTGACTTGATAAGGACGCTGAGGGACATCAAGCATCTGCAAGTGCAAGGGGAAGAGTACAAAACTAGAGACAGAATGCGGACAGAAGAGACCTAGGCGTTAGGTCTGGTCCCATCGCCTCCTCTCCGTGTGACCTTGGACAAATGATCCGGCCCGCTTCACTAGTTGAGGAGCTTGTGAAGATTAGAGAGAAGGTAAGATCTTTCCACCTCACAGTGTGCACACAGACAAGACGCAACAAGAGTTAGTGATCACTAAGAAGACGATAACCAAGAAACACAGCCACTGAAACACTACGACAGGTTTCTGAAACAGGTTTGGGGATTTCTTTCTCTGGGATAAATTCTTGACTGAATATAGTTTGTTGTAGCCTTTCTGAAAGATGAGAAATATTTTAACATACTCATTTTCTAAGTTTGCAGCACTAATGTTTGTCAATAAAAGGTGGAGAGAAATCCCAGTGGAGTATTTCCTATTAATCTGGGGCAATGCATTTTGTGTGTGTGACTGGAGTCCCACTGGCAAGTGTGAAAAATTACCCATGTGTCAGGAAGAAAAGAAATAAACATGTAATGAAATCTATGTGCCTGGTACCGTGGTAGATACCACACAAAGAGTATGGACAAGCCCAAGCCTTAGAACGCATGCTGGTCCCTCTCCGTGTGACTTCGGGTGTTCACTCCCCTGATTCTAGTCTCCTTATCTACGGAATAGAAACAAGTATAAAACCAAGAGATTGCAAGTGAGATAATGGCTAGGATATCACCCTGTAAACTCTGAAGTAACATATGATATAAAATAGTTTAATTGTTATAATGTTGTTCACAGTTTAAAAGTTACCATTTTATGAATCACAAACCCAAATGTAAAACTTAAAACTAAAACATCCAGAAGGAAACACAGGGAAAAAAGTCTTTATAATCCTGGGTCAGGGAGATATTTCTTAGAGACAACATTAAAAGTACAATCCAGGGGCGCCTGGGTGGCTCAGTGGGTTAAAGCCTCTGCCTTCGGCTCGGGTCATGGTCCCAGGGTCCTGGGATCGAGCCCCACATCGGGCTTTCTGCTCGGTGGGGAGCCTGCTTCCCTCTCTCTCTCTGCCTATCTCCTCTGCCTGCTTGTGATCTCTGTCAAATAAATAAAAATCTAAAAAAAAAAGTACAATCCATAATAGAATTATTGATAAATGGCACTATTTCAAAATGAAAAACTACTGCCCTTTGAAAGACATTATTAAAAAAACAACAAACAAGCCACGGATTAGGAGAAAATATTTGCCAAGCACAAATGTTTGTCCAGATTTTATGACAATGCAGTAATAGAGGGGAAAAACAACTCAATCAAAAATGGGGGAAATATTTGAATAATACTTCGCCAGAGAAGATATGTAGATGGCAAGTAAGCAGCCGAAAAGATCTCAACGTCACTAGTCACTAGAGAAATGACTTTCCCACCACAGGACATCACTGTATGTCTACGAGGATAACAACAACAGAAGCCCAGAGAAAGCTGAAAACACCACATGTTGGTGCGGAGGAGGGGCAGCTAGAATTCTCCTACACTGCTGGTGGGAACGCAGAGTAGCTACAACCACTTTGGACAACAGGCTGGCGATTTCGTGTGATGTGAAACAAACACCATCAAACAATGCAGCCACCCCACTCCTAAGTATTTCCCCCAGAGAAACAAAAACCTATATTCGTATGAAAACCTATACACAAATATTTATAATCACTCTAGTCCTAACAGTCAAAATCTGGAAACAACCGAAATGTCATTCCCCGGGTGAACGGATGAACAAACTGTTGGGCATCTATATAACGGGAAACTGTTCCACGGTGAAGATAACGAACTTCTCGTATACGTAACAAAATGGACGGTTCTTAAGTGCAATCTTCTAATGAAAGAAGCCGGACACAAGCTGCTGTATTACAGGATTCCGATGATAAGAGTTTCTTGAAATGGCAAAACTGTATGGGCAAAAACCCAGCAGCCGTTGCCAGGGCTGGGGATGGGGAAGAGGCCGACGGCAGAGGAGCGCAGGGTGGGGGTGGAGGGGATTGTGCCGGTGCCGAAACCGGTCCACACTTTGATTGTGGTAGTGGGCACGCATGCCACGGTAGGCATCTGTCAAAACCCATAGAACTGTCCACTAAAGAGGGTGAATTTTAACTTATGGAAGTTAGATCTCAATAAACCTAGGTCTAAACTCTCATTTTGGACATTTGCATTATAAATGTATTACGTATGCATGTGCCTAGATGTGTATTCTCTCTTTTCAAGGGCATGATATACATATTTCTCTTGAAGCGTCCACACAACAACAAACTGGTGAAAATGGTTGTCTCTAGGAGAACAACCAGAGGGTTTGGGACATAGGATTAGAAGGGAGACTTAATTTTCATAGCATACCTTTTTTGGGTCACTTTAAAGACTGTGTACATAGACAAATTATTTAAAAAAAATGAAAGCATTAAGGATCACCCTGCTGGGCTGCCTGTTTTTTTTTTTTTTTTTTAAGATTTTATTTATTTATTTGACGGACAGAGATCACAAGTAGGCAGAGAGGCAGACAGAGAGAGAGAGAGAGAGAGAGAGGAGGAAGCAGGCTCCCCGCTGAGCAGAGAGCCCGATGCGGGGCTCGATCCCAGGACCCTGAGATCATGACCTGAGCCGAAGGCAAAGGCTCAACCCACTGAGCCACCCGGAACCCTCTGCCTGTTCCTTTTATGGTGACTTTTCAGCCACCAAAAGAGTTTAATTATGGGCTCTGTCATCGACAGGTGGGGGACGTTATGAGGGTCTTCCTGCTGTAGGGAAGGAGGTTTGACCTGATCTTCTTACCCAACTCTAGAATCTGACAATTCTAGATTTCATCAACTCTTCCCGAGAAGCCTCTACCCTTTTCTGGCCATCTTCCTGTCACCTCTGCAGTGGCGACTGTATTTTCTTCATATACTTGCCGTCTACCCTCTCCTAGACATCACCCACAGGACCGCCAGTGTCCGTTTCCTCCAACCAAGATCCCACCACCGCTCGGCTTAGAAGCACCTGCTGCTCTTCTCGGCTTACACGTCCCTTAGGCGGCCACATGAGTCCTTTCAGAACCGGAAATGAAATGCGGAGGCAGGTGGGCGTCCCAACCTCGTGGCTTCTACTCACCTCCGGCCAGGCTCAAAGCAAAAGTGAGCATCTCACTCTTTTCCAGAGATGCATCTCTCAAAATTCTATACTTCATATAAGCTATATCTCTCCCTCTGACAAAACTGTGTTTTGCCATTCATTAGATGAGCTCCTATCACACCCTAAAACCTGTTAAATATCACGTCCTTTGTGAGATCCGTGCTTCTCCCCCACACAGCTGCTGTTCAATCCCTTCTGCTCTCCCGCACTGGATTTATAGCACTATTAGGTCATTTATCATAATAAGCTCTAATTTTTCTGCTTGAAGGTCTGATCTTCTCCACTAAACAGTGAGCTTCTTAAGGACAGGGCCCAGAGCTTATATACCTTTTTGTGCCCAGCACAGCACCAGAAACATGAACGTTTATTTCTCCCCCATATTTTTATCTGACAGTAGGTACATAACACGTGTGCACACGTACACGTACACACACACACACACACACACACACACACACACATTTCTTGAATGAAAATGTGAATGAGTTCCAATGTCACATACTTGGAGGGCAAGGAAGAAATAGCACTATAGTCAGAGCCATGAGCTGGCATCTCCGCTATCTTACCATCCTGGAATGTATCATTAATCGCAATGACAGCCTGGAAGGGCTTGGTCAGTTCGGCGCCTTGTGCTGAGCTGAGAAAAACCACAAACGTCTCCAGCCCTTCAATTACTGGGTACTGAGTGTCATCTAAGATACTCAAGGTGCAGTACTAGAGGAAGAAAAACCAAGATGTTAATTAGACCCATTGCGGTGATCATTTTGCAATACACTGCATCATTATGTTATATACCTGAAATTAATATATGTCAATTATATCTCAATTTAAAAAATAATGTAAATGTAAATATAAATATAAGAAGAAGAAAGATCAAAGTAAACCTTACAGAACGTCCAACACTCAGCACCCACTTGCCTTCGGGAGAGCAGCACAGAGATTATAACTTGCTTTCTCTGGTGGTCTTACAATACGTCTTTCTAACCCAGAAAATAATAGTCTCTTTATTACAAACGCTTAAGTGTTTTGTCTCTAGATGTTTACATCAACAGAGTGCAGTCCCCGTCCTCTATCGGTGATGATGGATATTAGATGCTGACAGTGTCCCTTGGAGGGTCTGTCGAAGACCTCTCTGGCTTTATTCTCTTGTTCGCACAGCGGTAAGGCAAGGAGCGTTTAGACCCCTTCATGGAGTTTGGGGAGCAGAACAGAGACAACATTGACAGGCCCGTCTGGCCTTCGGCAGCTGTGCTCACCTGCTCCGTGATGCCCGGCCCAAATTCCACCTTCCTAGAGCTGGGGACATAGTCGACTCCCGGAGTGGCGGACGCTGGGTCGGAGGGCCGTGTCGCACACCAGACAGAAGCGAACGTAGAAAGATCAGTTCCACGACGGATGACTGGAATCTTCACTGTACCTAAACGGAGATCCGTAGAGACGTCAACGGTCACCGCTGGGCCAGAAGCCAGGGGGTTTTCAGAACAGTGTTTTCCCTCACAGCGGCAGAGCTTTACGCAGGGAGCCCGTCTAGGCCAACTTCAGTGGTCCTGGAGAGATAGCCCTTAGGGGAGAGTGGTTTTGTGGTTTCAGGAAAGACACCATTCTCAGGAGAAAAACAAACTGGAGAGGGCCCATCGAAAAACATCTCAAGCCTATTTTGGGAGAAGAAACTTAGAGACTAGGACCTCAGGGATGAGCTAGAAAATAGTCAATTAAGAAAGAACCAGCTAGGGGACTCTATGGGGCCTGAAGCTGAATGTTTCTAATTAAATGTTCCTAACTGGGTTGATCTCCCCATTTTATCTGAGTGCTGCACACGTCGTTACTTAAACCACATGTGCTGTCGCTTATCTCAGGAACGAAGCTCATCTTCTGGTCCACTGTCACATCACACTTTGTCGTGTCCTAACGATCTACATGTAGATTTTTAGCGATGTTCACAAGCAAGGTCAGAGAAAAGCTACGTGAACATCCCATCGATCATACTTTCCTAGTCAGTAAGCGGTGACCGACAGCAGCCGTGGCTGCGCGCTCAGTGCGGAGGAGAGGAAACGGTACAGGAGAGCTCGGCGTTCTAACCCCTGCTCTGCCACGTTAGCCGCTGATCTCTGATGCTTTACTTCCCCTTTCTGAGCCTCCTTTTGCTCGTCTGTGTAACGTTCTCTTTTCTATAGAACATAAACGAGAAGGCGGGGAAAGCCGACGGCCCGGTGCCTGGCGTTCCGTAAGGGCCTGGAAATATGAGTTCCCGTGTTCCCTCATTCACCTCCAGACAGGTGAATGGCCTTGACCAGGTGGCTCAGGTCTGCGAGGGCTCAGCACAGCTGCCGCTCCTTCTGGCGGCACGTCTGCTCGCAGCGTGCGGACGACTTGGACACCTTCGTGGAGCCAAAGGAGGGACGCAGCCTGGGTGGAAGGAATCGGCCCACGGACTGCTTGGGGTGTTACACAAATGCGAAAGTGTCTTTGGTCAGGACACTGAACCTTCGGAATTTATTTGCCCTGGCAGCTGGCTGCATGCTGAATAACTTAGCTCCGTCCTCAACCGATCACAACTTCCGACTTCAGAGGCCAACAGGCTTAGCGTCGTGCCTTCCAGATCACAGAGATCCAGCACGAATCTCTGAGCCGGATCCGTCCCTGCCATTGGAGCCGGGACAAGGAGAGAGAGCGGAATCCCCACTCTGCACTACCTTCCATTCTCGGTCTTAACGCCTATCATTATAGGTCTCGGGCCGACAGCAGTGCCACTGAGGAACGTCACTCTCAAATGTCTTATGAACATTCTGAGAACTACAAGGAAACTGTCCAAGAACGCGGTCAGGATGTGGGTGATGGGGTCCCAGAGATGCTCTCTATTACCTGCATCCTCGCTGACGGTGAAAGCCGTGTTGCCCAGGGACATGGTGGAGGCGTCATTGGGGCCACTAATGAGCACCTTGGCCGATGCCACCCGTCCAATGCGAGCGTTGTTGGAAGCATCTGCCAGGACGATCTCGAACTCCTCTTCTTCTTCATACTCACTGTCATCAATGACCATGACATCACAGGTGGACATGGTGACACCAGGCCCGAATATCACACGGCTGTCAGGAGACAGCCCTCTAGATTTAAAGTCCGAGCCCGATTCTAGAGCATAGAGGCTACTTCCCATAGCTGACTTCGGGACTGTGTAGCAAATTGCAGAAACAATGCTGCTTGAGTCGCCTGAAACACAGACGGTGAGAAAACCAGAGCATTTGAGTGAGTGCGCCACAGATTTTGAAATCTCTGATAATTTGGTAAGCTTGCTTCCCTCTGCCACATTCTATCACTGCTTCTGCTCCGACGCAAACATGAACCCTTCCTGCACTGCAGCTCCTGAAGCCTGTGGGATAAACCACATGAGGCTTTAACATACCCCAGACACTTCACCCAACAATTTAAAATGGATTTCCTGTTCTGTGAATTTTGTGCTCTGTTAATTCACAAGACTCATTGCTCACCATCTAAGACCACAGTGGGGAGAAAGATAAGAGACATATTTGGTACTTTAAGTAGCAAAGTAATTGTGTCCCGAAGGTAGCGCTCTGAGCACAGTTCACCGCCTTTCTGAATAAACTTCTGCACTTTAATTCCCAGGGAGAAATCAGCTTGTTTAAAAAAAGAAAAACAAAACAAAATAAAACCTGCCTCTCTGTACAAATGACTTCACTTATTAGTGCTGCCATGTCCCTGGAAGACAGCCTGTTCCGGTCCTGGCTTGTTGGCCCAGAGCAATCAATGGGGTTTGCTTGTTTTCCAAGGGGCATCAGCAGGGGTTTGTGCTATCTACGGTATTTGTTACACGAGTACCCAGTCAGCAGATTCCATAGAAAACCTGACATCATCACTTATAAGTCATGTTCGGGCTTTGAATGGGGAATTAATATCCATGAGTTTTAAGGTTTCAGTATTGCACAATCACAAAAGCACATGATCTTTGTTTTGTTTTCAATCCCTCAAGCGTTGCCCTTTCTCCCTCACACACGGCTTATTTCTCATCTGAGCTCTGTACATGACACTCACGCAGGAAAACCTTTAAGTATATTTCCGTCTTCCAAAGCTAAGATGAGAAGCCAGTTCTTACAAACTTCCCTCCTTGACCAAGGCTACTAAATATTTGATAGATGGGGTGATTGATTCAGAATCCTAAACTCATGAATAATTGGCAAGGCCAAATATAACCAGTCTTCCAGTCCCATTAAAGAATAAATGGGAGCGCTAACAACTTGAACTAAGAAGAGAAGCCTCTGATAGTACTCACTAGAGGTAGGACCGTTAGTAGGGTTGTTCTGGGAATTTAAATACGCTAATACATGTAAAGCGCTTACACACAGAAGTTAATATGACACAAGAGCACTTGGCACATAGAATGAACTCGAAAAATGCTAGTTGCTGTTAGAGCTCCTTGTCACCTTTGGCACCAACAGACCTTTTCTTTCAATAGGTGCAAACAGAAAACCAGCGCTCTCGTTGACCTGGTAGGTCTTCTTATCAAACTCTAAGGTGGGCTCGTCCTCAGTGTCATTGATAATGACCTTCGCCTGGGTGAACTCCCCTAATAGGGCGTATGCTGGCATGCTGAGCTCCACGGTGAAACTCTCCACGTTCTCAAACACGTCATCATCGTTGATGACAATGGTGCAGGACTTGGTGTCCTCTCGCTCATCAAACTGCACCTGTCACAAAGCAAATAACAAGGAGTACTACTGTGCCTCGGATTCCCCTGCTCGTCCCCCGAGAGCATCATCGGAAGACAGAGGACCCAAGGCTAATGGCAGAACATTGAATGAAATAGCTGGTCCTTCCACCTCAGCTTCCTGCTGTATCACCTGGAACCCATGGCTACCTCTTCCTACCCATCTACACGTTGGAGCGGATTTACCGCATACGGACGGCATCTCCTACTATTTGGTGACTGTAGAAGAACATGTTGGTAACTACTTATATCTTGTTTTGTTAATTCATTTGGGATAGCAAGAGTTGTTTGATTGCTCAGGTCCCCCTCTATTTGTGGCAAGTTTACCTGGAAAGATCTTTGAACTTGGAGTGTGAAATTCTGGCCTTAAGCCGGGTTAGTTTGTGAATCTCGACAAATGTCAGATTCCTCATCAGCTAAATAAGAATTTCACACACTTACGTCATATATTTACTGGGAGGACTATAAGACACAATGTATTACGGAAGTGAGAAGTATATTTTAAAGCACTGAACGAAGGTGAAATGTCATCCTTATCACCATCACACGCTGCTTACACAACCAAAACTGACACAGAATCCCAGTGTACTGAATGATGGAGTTTGAAGCCACAGAAAGTTACATTACGAACAAGCCAGACTGAATTTTAACTTTATATTTAACTAAATCCCTTGCCATTAAGATGGGCTAGATCTATAATGTAAACGAATTTAGCTCTTTATAAAACAGAGAATTTATTTTAGAGTCACACAATTGTGAACTTGCACGGATTTATTCTGGTTTTACTGTGCAAGATAAAGACAAAACCTTGAAAAGGAACCAGGGTTATGGATTTACCCAAAACTAAAAGGGTAGGAAACAGGCCTGGACCATACTTTGTATAAACTGAGAGAGCTAAAATGTGTAAAATAGTCATAAACCTCTAGGGACACACAAATCTAAAAAATACATAATTTTCATCAGCAGAAAATTACTATCCCATATCTAATCAACTAATCAAATTTAGTTTTACTAAGCTCCCCATTTGAAAACACTCCCAACTAAATGAAACACCCCTAGATCTCTATGTAGTTATAGAACCCACCACCTTTTGTCTTTCCTGAACAAACAACAGTACGAGCTCTTTCTCATTTCTTTGCTAAAAGCCTCCTGGGCTTATATGTTCTTTTCTAATTCCTCATTTAAATTTGACCTCAGACAAGCTAAAATGTCTCAAAGACAGAGGCTGCTCCCCTTACAGAGATTTATGCTGTCATAAGAATAGTGAAATTACTTTGCAAAAACATTGAAGAAATAACCTCGTAAGTGCCGGCATTGTCCCATGTGCCAAAGATGACAAACATGGGGTATCCTGCCATAGAGGAGTCGACTGTGCAAGTCCTCTTCCTCTCTCTTGCGTTCACTCTCTTCTCTCTGTCTGCTTCGTCCCCATCCCCGTGCTGGTTCCCACCGCTCTGGTGGAGACCTGTCCAGGCACCTCCACCCCAGCGGCTCCCACGGGGACCTCAACACAGCCGCCCCCTCACATCTCAGGCACCTCATGCTTGGCCTGTCCCAAGCACAGTCCAGACCAGCCCCTCTCCAAACCTGCTCCTGGGATGGCGTCCCCCTCCCAGCAAGGGGTGTCACCATCCGTCCCGCTTCTGCCCATCTTCTAATCTGCTGTGAAGTCCTATCAGTTCCCACTCATCTGCTCAACCTGCACTCGTCTCCAGCTCCGCTTCGTAACCGACGTCACGCGCCCACCGTCTCTCACCCAGCCTGTCCCGAGAGCCTCCCGACCACCCCACTCTCTCTCTTCTCTTCCTTCCGCCAGAGAAGACGAGTGGAGAGAAAGGCCTTGGATCCGAAAGGCCCCGTGTAGAGCACCACGCCTCGGAGACCGTTTTTGGTCATGAAGCAACATGTAAAGGCTGAGAAGCTAGACAACCCAACTTCTGCAGTGAAAACTTCCCCGACGCGTAGACAGACGGGGAAGACCTACGCCCTGTGGGAAGGGAAGGCAGGAAAGTCACTCGAGGAAGGGCGCCCACAGAAAGGGAGCTGCCATACGAACTAGGGAGGCTGCCACACTTGCAACCAGCACAGGGCGGCTGTGGCCGGTGCCTGCTGGCGACCAGCAGTCAGAGGCCCCCTTGCCCACCTACCTGGCCCGCGTACTCCACGTAGTCCTGCTGGCCGCGCTGGGAGCCGACCCTGGAGCTGGAGCTGGCGGTGCCTTGCTCCGTACGACACAGGACGATGGCGTACTGGTTCAGGTTCCCACTCCTCTGCACTGTGACGCTGACAGACCCCGCTGTCTCACTGACGTTGTAGCTAGAAACACACAAAAAGGCGGTCTCGGATAGCCTGGGCTGGGGCTGCGAAGAATCCCCTTGTGGAACGCCTGTCTCTTTGGGTTGATGGTGGTGTCAGGCACCTCAGAGAACAGGACCGTTGGCTTCTCGAAAAAGCCGGGTTATACAGTGGGGAAAGGCGTTCACCTGGGACAGTCACAGCACCGAGGGACCAAGGAGGCTGTGGAGGCGGAATGGTGTCTGCCCCGTTTTCAGAGTGAGTTGAAAGAGATTCAGAAGACGGGCAGCGTGAGGAGCTATGCACTCTGCATTTCAAAACACAGAGGAATGATGATCTCTCCCTAGTGTGGTGGAGCAACTAGAACCATGGCTTCTTAGGAAAGACAGCGGCTTGGAAGGCGGCTGATGTCTTCTCTCAGGTGGGAACCGACCGGACTGGAAACGTGCGAGGGAGTCCGGGAGGTGGTGGGGACAAGAGAAGAAGAATGGGGCCTGGGGCTTTGCGACACTGGGGAGTGACCAGGTTCTATAGACTGACCGTGTCCCCCAGATTCACATGTTGAAATCCTACCTCCCATGTGCTGATGCTTGGGAGGTGATTAGGTCATGAGGGGAGAGCCCTCATGAATGGGGTTGGTGCTCTGAGACAAGAGGTCCCACGGAGCTCCCTGGTCCTTCCGCCACGTGGGGACACAAGGGGACGAGAGCTGTCTCTGAACCAGGAAGAGGCTCCTCGCTAGACACCGAATCTGTCAGCACCTTGATCTAGGACTTCCCAGCCTCCGGGACTATGAGGAATAAATTTCTGCTGTTTATAAGCCATCTAGGCTGTGGCATTCTGTTAGAACAGCTCAGACTAAGACATAGGGTTAACTTAGCTGCTGCTACGAGTTTGTATTGCTTTGGCAGGTAGTAGACAAACTGTCCATGAGCGACTGGGGCCTGAGCTGGGCCTTGTTTTTCATCACCGAGGCCGAGTATTGGGCTGGGGCTTCTGTCTTGTTGCGGTGAGGGCTGCCAGCAAAGTGCCTCTGATGGGTCAGTCCTCAGTGCCAGCGTTGGGACACTCTGTGCGATTCAGCCCATTAAACATTGGCGGGCTGTCCAGAAAAAGTGATCAGACTGTCCACTTATTTGTTAAGGAGATACAAACAAGAGGGAAATAACAGCAAAATGTGTGTGTGTGTGTGTGTATGTCTATACATCTATAGACATACATATATAGACATACACACATATACACACATTTACATGCATACACACATTCATACGTGTGTATATAGACACACACATACACACACACACACTGAATATAATATTCCACTAAATTCTCTGAGTCTGTGTGAATAAGAGTGGACAGCCCAGGTCTAGGGCACATGAAATCAAGTTTGTATGTTATCCCCCGACCTCCATTCCAATGTCCATCTGAATTATCATGAACTTGCTTTCTTAGAATAGTGAGTCTCTGAAATGTAGACTTAAAGAGTTATTTGCTCCACAAAATTATCACCCTAGTTATAACGTGACCTATGAAATCAGTACTGTGCTTGCCTAACTTCACCAAAACTGGTGTCTGTCTGCCCCTCAACACCCTCCCCCCAACCCAAAGACTACAAAAACACCTTAGAGAGTATCTATATTAAGCTATGAATCTGTCCCAAAGGACATATAATCCTATGAACACCAAAGGAGCTAGGGGAGAACAAGAGCCCGAGAACAGAGAAGCTAGAGGGCCTGGCCCAGACGCTCTTATCATGCGGCAGTGACTACTTTCAGCCAGTACTGATTGTGTATTTCAGTTTCTTATCAGTTCTACTGGATTACCTTTGAAAACCTGAAGCAAAAACACTTGTAGGAGACACAGTACAGCACAATGGTTAAGATCATTGAGTTTCAGTCTTAGCTTCACTGCTTATTAGCTATGTGACTTCGGGTCAATTAGTTAACCTTTCTCCGTCTCCATTGCTTTGTTCTTGCGGGGACAACAGCACCGCTTCCCAATTGCAAGTATTAAACAAGACGATATATGTCAAGTGCCTGGTACGTTTAGTATTAAAAAACATTTGATGACATTAATTATTTTTATTATCATTATCTCCTGCCGCCACCACCATCAGATGGCCAGAGCAGACGCCCACGTATTTCGATCTGATCTCCTCCGCTTGCCTGATACACTTCTCAAGAACAAACACCAACAACCCTTGTACCTGGTGTATTTAAAGCTGATGAGGGACCACTGGACATGGAAGACATTGTCGCTGACCACATTGGGTTTACTGTCCTTCACCAGAAACTGAAAACTATCCATCATCTCACGGATCTTCTCCTCGTGTAACACGTAACGGATCAATCCCAAGTTCACATCCTCTGTGAGAAAAAACACAGTATGAATTTACCCAGGGAGGGAAAGACTGCCTCATAGATTACATGCTGACATACCCAGCTTATTCTTCTAATGGGCTGAAGACAGAACTTAATTTCCCAGGAACCAAAAGTGATAGTAGTCTTAAAAATAAATAAGTGTGTCTGCCAGATTTTAAAATAAAACCCCATAGCTCCGTGTGACAAAGAGCTGTCTTTATCCAGGAAATACCGCGATGCTGTTGTAAAATAAGAATCCCAGGATCATGGCAAAAAAGTACCTTCATGAGTCTCTCTGGAATTCTAAAGGCAAATCTGAGAGCTGGCAAAGAGTCTTTGACTCCATCCTTTGGGCGCACATGCTCACCCTCACCCCTACTTCTTTCTAAATAAAGTTCTTTGAAGGTATGTGCTACTATGGGAAGCTGGGGTCGAATTAAAACAGCCTGCACACATGGCACCTATTGAAGTTTCTCTTCTAGGAGAGAACATAAGACTGGGAACAGGGAGACAAGAGAAATACGGTGCATGAGTTGTAAGGGGCAGTTTTTGCAATGACTGTTCAAGGTCAGGTCCATCCTCAAAAGAAGCCTGCAAGAGTCTGACATGCTTATAAGACTACTAAAATACAGGGATGCCTGGGTGCTCAGTCAGGTAAGTGTCTGCCTCCAGCTCAGGTCATGATCCCAGGGTCCTGGGATCGAGTCCCGCATCAGGCTCCTTGCCCAGTGGGCAGCCTGCTCTCTCTCTGCCTCTGCCTGCACTTCTGCCTGCTTGTGCATGTCTCTGAAAAATAAATCAATAAAATCTTAAAAAAAAAAAAAGACTACTAAAATACAAAATGGTCCACTTGATGTGATTCAAAATAGGAAAATATTTCTGTTGAGTAATGCACCCCTGTTGATTTTAATTTCTTTGCTGAGGACTTAAGAAACCCATGACCCTTCGAGAACAAAATTAAGCCACAAAGGATAACAGATATTTCATCAAGTATGGTTGTTGTTTTTGTTCTTTGTTTTGAAAGAAAACCAAGCATGTTGCATGCTTGAAACTAATTGAACTTTGGTGTCAACCATGCTTCAGTTAAAAAAAGAAGAAGAAAACCAATCAACATCACGGGATCTTTCCACTAAATCTCCCCCAAACCTAAAACAAATCTGGGAACTGAGCAAGCATGGTAAAGACAATTTTGTTTTCCTTTTGCCATAACTGAGAATATTAGGAAAAAGAAATCAGGAAAAGTAAAAATCCAAAGTTGGATGGTTAGACACTAAATAATCTATTTGTTTGCAAATAAATGACTTGAGGGTAAGTAGCTGGAAGTGGTTGTGAGAAACATCTGGAAGGCGGGGAAAGTTAGCGGCGATTTCTCCCATCTCTCGGCTCCCATCTCTGGTTCTCCTCACCCTGTGTGAAGGTGACAGCAGCTCTGTCTGGCTGTAGCTTGTTCTCCACGTAGCCGTGTTTGGGGCCTGCTGTTATCTCATAGACGAGGTGCTGGTCCTCTGTGTCTGGGTCCATGGTCAGCAGTTCCTTCTTGGTGATCAAGTTGGTTGCCTGAAATAGAAACCCATTAAATTTAATTCCTGACGTGGGAATAAAGCCAGACTGAGACCCTCTGACTCCGAATTAATTCAGTTCAACAATGATTTACGGAGTGCATTTACTGCATGGAAAACTCTGCCAGGATGGAAGAGGCCACGAGGACTGCAGCCGTCTCAGCCTCTGGCCTTGAGATGCTCACACTTGACTGGAAAAGAACGGCTCCTGAGCCGGGGCATTGTGGCAAGAGCTGTCATGGGAGATACAAAGAGGACTGTACCCTTCTGGGGGTGCGAGACAGGAATGCCATCGGGATAGGAGGAGGGATCTGAGGGGGGGGATTTGAGTTTGGCCTTTAAGGAAGGTTTGAACTTTGGAAATAATGATAAAATTCAGGGAATGTGGCCATGTTATAGCCCATCACAATTCTTGAAATTGAGTAAGATAGATATATGATACCCCAATATTGCCCAAATACACTGGCTAAACTGTAAGTCACTCACTCACTCATTCATTCATTCAATGAACATTTAGTATGAGTAAAATGGTCTGAAAGAAAAAGGGGGTGGTCAACAGTATTAAATAGTAATAGATCTAGTAGGGGCACCTGCGTGGCTCAGTGGGTTGAGCCTCTGCCTTCGGCTCAGGTCATGATCCCAGGGTCCTGGGATCGAGCCCCGCATCGGGCTCTCTGTTCAGCAGGGAGCCTGCTTCCCTCTCTCTCTGCCTGCCTCTCTGCCTGCTGTGATCTCTGTCTCTGTCAGATAAGTAAATAAAATATTTAAAAAAAAAATAATGGATCTAGTAAAACAAGCACAGGTGTGTGACCTTTGGACTTGGCAAAATAAAGGTCATTATTGACTTTGGTTAAGAGTCATTGCGGTAGGATAGAAGGGAGAAGTAGAAAACCATCTGGAGAATGTTGAGAAGAGAAGGGGGTGGTTCTGAATATGAGGAAGAAAACCAAACAAGGGATGAGAGGAAGCTGTAGTAAGTTAAAAAACCCCAAGCAGTTCTATAGAAAGCTACAGCATAGCAGCTGCTCATACAGACGACTGATCAGCTCCATGGAGATGAGAAAATCCATATCCTAGAGGAAATACCCCTCACAAAAGAAAAATCAGCTCTTGAGCTGAAGAAGTGTGTGTGTTTGGGTGAGGATGCGGATTTAATGCTTGACAGGTCACCTGGTAAGAATCATGGCTTACCTTAAAATGACAAAACTGGGATTTAGGAGCAGAAAGGAATTTCTTTTTTTTTTTTTTTTTTAAAGATTTTATTTATTTATTTGAC